>NW_027492347.1:0-148151 GCF_021521415.1 Bidens hawaiensis | reverse complement strand
ACTCAATGCATCGGCAACCAACGTTAGCCTTGCCGGGGTGATAACGGATGTCACAGTCATAATCGCTTACAACTCGACCCATCTTCGTTGCCTCATATTCAGTTCTTTTTG
Organism: Bidens hawaiensis; assembly: GCF_021521415.1. Taxonomy (NCBI): domain Eukaryota; kingdom Viridiplantae; phylum Streptophyta; class Magnoliopsida; order Asterales; family Asteraceae; genus Bidens; species Bidens hawaiensis. The sequence goes on along the minus strand of NW_027492347.1, from coordinate 148,040 downwards.
ATCAAATATGTGCTGCAAACTTTTATGATCGGTGAAGATGGTGCACTTCGTACCGTAGAGATAATGTCTCCAGATTTCAAGTGCGAAGATAACCGCTCCCATTTCTAATTCATGAGTAGTGTAATTTTCTCGTGTACTTTTAACTGTCGGGGAGCATAGGCTATAACCTTATTATTCTGCATCAACACGCATCCTAACTCTCTACGCGATGCGTCACAATACGCGACAAAACCATCGTCTCCATCGGGGAGACTTAAAATCGGCGCTTGGCACTATTTTAATGGTTTCTATCTTATTTTGATCTATGTGAAATCCTTGTTGCTTTACAACATGACCAAGGGATTCTGCCTTCAAAATCCATTTCGAAAACTTCGCGTATAAACTCCTCTTGCTTTAACACTTCCACCATTTTCCTTAGACGTCGTTCGTGCTCTTCCCTTACGTTGCAAATATATCAAAATATCCATCAATGGCTGCTCTGACAAATTTGTCAAAATAAAGTTTACAGACTCGGTTCATGAGTTCCATGAACACTGCCGGCACACTTGTTAGCCCGAACGGCATAAATAAGAATTCATAATGGCCGTAACGAGTCCGAAACGCTGTTGTTGCAACGTCCCTCCTCTTGGATTTTTCATTTGGTGATAACTATATCTAAGATCAATTTCTGAAAATAAATCGCCCCTTGCAGTTGGTTAAATAGATCATTTACTTCGAAGAAGTGAATACCTATTCTTGATCGTCATTTTATTCAATTCTCCCTAATCAATACATATCCTAACACTTCTGTCCTTCATTTCCCAAATATCACTGGTGCACCCCATGGTGACTAACTAGATCGTATAAAAGCTTTATCCAATAATTCTTGCATTTCAGTTGGCGCACGTCGGTAAGATGCTTTAGCAACAGGGCCAGCTTGAGGTATTAAATCGATTATGAATTCGACCTGTCGGGTTGGCGGTAATCCAGGAAGTTCTTCTGGGAAAACTTCTGGATATTTAAGTATCACCGAAACATCTTCTATGTTTTCTTTTAAATACTTTGGCAATCGCGTTTGTTAAATACACCTCGTCTTCTTGTCGTAAATATTATAACATCTCAAGATGAGATTAGAGTGGTACCATAATACCGTACACTTTTCTCTGTATCTAATCGTTTCATCGTCCGAAGGAGAGCTTCTAATCATCTTCTTTTCATATTTGATTTCAGCTTCATGTTGAGTTAGCCAATCCATGTTAACTATTTCGTCAAAACTTCTTAACTTTACTCGTCGTAGGTCAATAAGGAAATGTTAATCGTTCAGAATAATAGGACAATTCCGAACAATTTACTTAACCATTAGGGATTTACCGTTAGTGATTCTACAGTATAGGGTTCTATAGTTTCACTAATCGGTATCTTTCCAAATGATAGGAGGTTAGCAGGAACTAACTTCTATCGGCGACAGTAAAAATATCACTGAAGCCTATTGATTTAAAACTACAACGTACTCAATACCACCTTTGGATCATGACGTGCTTCATTCGAATTACTCACGAAAGCACGGCTCCTTGCTTGACCAGAGGTTGATGCTTGTCATGAGGTTCATCTTCCAACGACACCTTGGTTCAACTTTGGGCAATTCTCTTGAAACGTTCTGTACTGCCACATTCATAGCAAGTACAACTGTTTGGCATAATTTGATTCTTTGGATGGATTGTTATTGAGGTTGTTGGGTTCGGAGTGGTTGTACACAAATGGGTTGGGGTTGCCGGTTCACATGGCTTCAATTGGTTCTACAATTAGGGCATTACGTCCATCTTTACCACACCCGTGGCCTACTATCACTCGACATTCTTCTTCCTGCCGATGACCAAATATTCCACATTTAGGGAAGGACCCTTCATGCGGTTCATGTATTCACACCAGAACTAGTCTTAGTATAATTCTGGGTTGTAGGACATACCTACTTATTCAAAAGTCTATCTTGCACTATACATTTATCATTTCTCTTCTCTAATACTCGACGTCTCACCTAACGTCCTTCCAGTCCGCTTCCCATAGAGTCAAATATATCAATGTTGGCTTGTGACACAACCCTTCCAAAGGTTGTATATTTTACAGGATTGACTATACTCTTTATCGATGGAGTTAGTCCCCCAATATTGCGCTCACTTCGCTTAGTTTCAGGAGTAATTAGCCATGTTACCAGACATGACAATTCCTTCAAACGATTAGCGTTTTCTAAGTGATCAGCATACAACATTTCTGTCTTCCATAGCTCAGTTTCCAATCTCTGAACTTAATTACCCGAATAAAAGTGCTCTAGCACAAGAATTTTAAATCCTGACCATATCATCTGAGCAAAAATTTTCTATCTATAATTTTGTACCATCGTGTTCCATCACGATACAACATAATCTACCAACATATCTGTAGCATATTTCACTACACAATGTTCTAGACTCTTACCAATATCCTTAACCATTTCGATCTTTTCTATCCACTCGCAAATCTATTCCTCCCTTTACCATCAGTAAACTATTAATAATCCCCTTAACACAACCGATAACATATCTTATACCGGATCTAATTCATTACGACTACTATTCATGTTTAGTTTATAACTAATACTTGTAGTCATAATAGTATTTGGTGGGACATTATCACTCTTAGTAATACCACTAAGAATTGAAATATTCATATTCATGTGATCGCTCGATCTATAATTCTGCGATCACATTTGCCTCAACATTAACAGTGATCTGTGATACGACATCCGGTATCATCATCTGCCATCTTTGAGCAATCAACTGACTCATATCAATCTCCATCGTTGGAGTTATTCTTTTTATGTCATTCTGCTGTACTTATCCCGTACGCAGTAATCAATACTAATCTCACCGTATAACTCGTTACCAGTTCAATCATAACAGCAGGTACACATACACACCAAATATTATCATACATATTACACATACCAGTATCTAGTATATATGTCCCACAAGTATAATAACATATGGACTTAACTTGACGTCGGTTAACGTTCAAATATGTTTCATAATCCTTGTCACCAACTGACTATAGATCTTTCTCAACAAAGATTAATGTTTAATATACTTGATATCAATATCCTTCTGCATGTCAGCATAACCGATACATGCTCACCGTGCGCACCAAACGATTACGTACCACGGAGTTATAATATCCGTGTTTATTCCTATATCCGGCATACACGGTATACCACCTACGAACAAACGACCAACTATGCTATAATGGTTCCAACACTTCTTTGTGTATGGGTAATCATTCTATTCGAGTATACATGGGTATAGGCATCTAACGGATGTAAGGTTAACATAGGGAGTTGTAAGGTTCAAGGTAATCGCGCAACATGGGTTGCCTTCAAATATTAAACAATTACTATTATGGGAAACTCTATCGCTTGCTCAGTCAATGTCCTCCGGCGTTCTAGGTTCGCTAAAATCGGTAATTCTCGATCTGGATGTGGTATGACTCATATGTTTGAGAGTGAGAAATACATGTATATGTTTCTATATATTATTTTCATCTGCTCATTCGATATCAAATTTTTTTTTTTTTTAATGGAATAAGAATGGGTTCAGGTACAGGGCCATCCGTACGTGAGGGTCGACGTTTCGGGTGAACATCTGGGGTTATTAGGATATACGGTACCGGTGTTGGTAGGGTAAGGGATTTATCAATTTTGGTTGGGAGTGACGGTTACTAGATATTCTGGTTAATATCAAACGGGAGATCTAACTCGGTACTAACATAACTATTGTCCGATGTCAGACTTATCATCAACCGATGCTCTAGAAATCTCAGCATCCTCAGTACTTTTATTATTTCATCCCCCGGTTTCCCTATCCTGGTCCTATTTCTCAATACATGCACCCACAAGATATGTACATATATATATATACACATTAGCACGTATAAATAATATTATATACTTTACACATATGTTGCCATTTTTACCTATTAACGTACCCCGTGACTTCCCCTGAACTCCCTCGTACGGACAAGTCTGTTATTATGTTCCGGACCATAATAACTCACTTGTCCATTCAAGTTCATCCAGATCCCGTCACTATATATTATTAGTTGATATTCAGATCCTATAATACTTGAGCTACTGGTTATATTTTAGGTATCTTTTAAAGACATCCTAATTCTTTTATAACCTGGCTCTGATACCAACTTCTGTAACACCCCGTAACCGCAGCGGAAACATAAACGGGATGCAACAGACACCTCTGATATCAACCACATTGTTTATAAAGAAAACTGAATACATTAATATACTTCAAATTACATTATCTTGTATTTCATTACCGTCTAGGTGATACACACATCATACAATACGATACACAATTCTATTTGTTATAATGTATCCTAATATCCTGCACGCAAATCTTACACACATCAAGCACTTAGCACGTAAACAATCACTTCATCTTAATTGTACCTGAAAAGCATGTGAGAAAACGGGTCAACTACGAATAGTTGGTGAGTTTCACAATTTGAGTAAACCATGATAAATCCATATCAAAATATAATATTAACTGGGGACACTGTTAACCCAGTACTGTACTCATTCCGGGGGCAATGTTAACCCAGAATTACGATGTAATTATGCTGAGCCCACAAGTGAAACCTCTGACTATCACACACAACCCCCGTGGCATATCCCCCGCCCACGGGCCCGTGGCATATCCCCCGCCCACGGAACTGCCCCAAAGCGCTATGTCTAACATTACATAGCAAAATAAATAACAACAAAATAGACATGTGCAACTGGCTGGGAAACATCAGCAAATCCATGCCGGACCAGTTGGGTTTGTCAAACCAATAGTACTATCCACACTCTACCGGCTTTCAGTTAATCACTCGTGTTCCGGGGCCTTAGAATGTTAGCAACTCAGACAATTACCATCTTAGTACATTTCCGTACGATTCCCGTACAATAAAATATATATAAATCCACGCAAATCCATACGTTCAATATGTACTTATCGTTACTATACACTCATTATTAATATAACTTTAACCAAGTTAACCGGTACATCTGGGGACACTGTTAACCCAGCACTGTACCCGTTCTGGGGGCAAGGTTAACCCAGAAACACTTCTCCGGACTCAGATTGTGATGTCGTTTAGAGTTCAACAGTCAAATTTTCTAATAGCTTGTTTTCCCCGTTTTGCGTGCCTAGCACGGTTACCCGTTTTTATGTTTCAAAAACGATTTTGGTCACACACGACCCGAGAGTAGTGGTTGACTGATAATTTAATTAAAGATGTGAAATTAGAGCTCGGTTTAGACGTCCCGATTGGCCGCGGGACTCGTTTCCGTCTTTGGCGTACCGGAAACTGTTAAAATAGGTTAAAATTACTCAAATCATCCGAATTATGTTCGGATGATTTATTTTTACTTGTTTAACTCAATTATATGAAAATAGTTCATTTTTAGGGTTTTTATACACCAGTCAGCTCGCTTAAGCGAACTTCACCGGTTTACGCGTTTTAACTTTAAAAGTTTGATAATTAACACAAATAATTATCCGTTTAGTCTCGGATCTTGAAATTTTGCACAAATCACTTCTTGACAGTGGGGAATTTTATAAAAATATTTCCAGAATTAATTTTTATATTTAAAATTTATTTATCTATTTTTAAACACCATTTAAACACTAAATATGTCGTAAATACGAAACGATCTTAGAAAAATCCCAAATTTTTTCTGGATGTCCCCAGCCATCCACATAGTCCCCTGTAATTTTTCCAGAACCAAAATCTTCTTTTACATGCCATTTTCACTAAAACCGAGCTAGAAAACCCTAGAACTCATTTAACCGAAAAGCCTACTTAGACTTCTCCAACTGAGCTCAAATTTTGTGTGTGACTTATATATGATAAAAAGAGCTTATCTGCAATTTTCCAGAATTTTTCATGATATTTAACTATTTTTCACCATTTTTAGCCAAAACCGAGCATTAAATTCACCAATATTCATCCTTTATCCAAAAATTACCAAAAATTCACAGAACTCTTATTTTCCTGTGTAGAACATCCCTGTAAAATTTCATAACCTAACTCTAAACCATCAACAATCTGTCCCAAAACACATACACCGAACATAAACCGAATATACCTTTCGTTTTCCGCCACAACAAGCTACAAACTCGTCTTTCTGCCTTATCTACCACTAAACACAGAGCCTACAAACAACATACCACAATACCAAGCAAGTTACACTCACGATCAAGCCATTTCTTTCATGGTTTCGGTTATGATTCCAAAACAAAGATTTAACCGTAAAAATTCGTTTTTGGTTCGTTTAACTCCTTTCTTGGACCAAGATCCCTTGTATAACCCGTATACATCACTTGATCATGCAAGAATCGGTTTTCATATTTGAAACCTCATTTTCTTGCAAATAAACTCAAGAAACGAAGATGGAAACGTGATTAACTCGATTCTTTACCTTGTTTTCTTGCTACAAACTCTCGGTTTTGGATCATGATCTTGAGAGGATTGAAGGATGTTGATATGTTGGTGTAAAAAAAAAGAAAATGAAATGGGGTAAACCCATGGAGATCGATCGGACTTGATAGGGGGGTGGGGTGGGACCCACCTCTCCATTCTTATCCACTCATTTGGATTCTCGTAATCCGGATAATGTTTGGGATAATCTGGTTCAGTTCGTTTTTCGGTTAAATGTTTAATTCGGCTTAAAACGAGGCTAAAACGGTCGTTTTTCGGCTTAAAAATGAAATTTATATAAAACCACTTTAAAAACTTAAACCATTTAAAACACGACTTCTATTAACTTAAAACACTATGTTATTAATAATTGCGCATCTTTTTCGGCTTGATCGATCGTCTCTTGCTTGGTTTGGTATTAAAGGTTTCGTTTAACGCACCGACGTACCATTAACTCGAGATTCTTTTTATGTGCTTTAATTCACTTATCCCGAAGCTTAAATACTTGGTAACATCACTAAATATCATAGATATCGTCTATAATTTAACCCTCGATTCGTTCGGGTTTCAATAACTATCGATCGATTAATCGCATATTCAATGCGGTGAATTATATATTCACGTACGATCAATACAGTGAACCATGTATTCTCATATAATTACTATGGTAACTCATGTACCCGACATTAAATATGACGTAACTATTGTCTACCGGTTAGGGTATACCGGGTTTCGTCGGAATCGTTACACCAAACCACTTGAAAGAACCAGGTTTAACTTTCTTCTGAAATCCCTGGAAAATGATCAACTCTGATGAAACCTGATTAAGGATGTGTGCCTAGCTGTGTGTCTCTCTATGTTAATCGATTATGTTGTTAGAGATTACACATATTGAATGTTTAGTGAATATGCTTGATTATGTTGCTTAATTATGTTACTTGAGTATGCTACTAAATATGTTAACTGTTATGTGCTTTGACTGATTATGTGTGAAAAATTTGACATGAGTGAATGGATTTATATGTTTGCATGTTTATCAGTTAATGTGCATTTGTGATGTCAGGGTAAGTGTTCTTGTTATGAATTACTTGTTGATGTAAGCTTATCTGATATCATTGCTTAATTGCTTGAATATGTGCTTTGTCTGATCTTCTGATGTTATTAAGATAAGTTAGAATTTGATTGTTAGTACTGTCTACTTGTCTTGATGATTTCATGTTCGATTAAGATTTGAATATGTTACAACTGTTTGTGTCAAAATGTGTTTTATGTCAAAATTAAGTGATGAAATGAAGATTTCCAATGAATTTTACATAAATACTCTATTTTGATCAAAACATGAGCATGTTGTTAATGGTATAGAGATATGATAAGATTATTCAGTTCAAGCTTTAAAGAAGCTTAAAAGGAAGGATTCTTTTGTGACAATCGTCAATTTCAGGTTAACTCCGTCAATTTCAGCTTAACTCCGTTAACTCCGTTAATTCAAACTTAAAGATCACTGAATCTATAACACACACCTCATTACATTTAAACTAGGGTTTAAATGACGCTTAACACTTACTACATGTGTAGTCTTTCGGGAATTGCACCGAAACGCAAACGAGTTGACGCAAACGATTGGTGAATAAACGAAAAACGTCAAAACAATAATTATGTGATAATTATGTGTTAGACTTATGTGTTATGTGATAACATAGTATAAAACGCTAACTCAAGATGCAAACTAGTTAATTTAGGCTAGAAAAGTACAAGTTAGAAGTTGAGGGACCAAAGTGTAATATATTATTATTAATAATATTAAAACCCTAACCTCCTTCTCTCCCTCACAAACCCGATCGGCCAGCCCCTTTCTCCCCTCCCTCTTGCGACGGCAGCCTCACACACACACATATCACACTCGTTTAAGCTTGATTCTTCATAATCGGAGCATCCTACACTCGTTTCTAAGCACCCCTCACGTTTCCCTTGGTTTATTTCTGCGTTTTAAGGTATAAATATGAAACCTTAACTATTGAATATCATATTAAGTGTTCTTATGATTGATTATTGCTAGAGGATGATTGATTATGTATTGGTTGTTGATATTGAGGATCATATGTGATTTTGAACGGTGAAAGATTGATGAATCGTTGAGTGTTTGTAAACCCTAGAGGGTTGCTACTGATTTTCTATGATTAATTATGTGTATTACATGTTTTGGGTTATGTCGTATGCTTAGGATGCATGTTAGATGATTGTTTAGGCTTGCTGAGTTTTTGACAGCAGTGATTGTTAAGATTGAATGATGTGTAACTTGTTGAATATAAAAGCAAACTGATCAAATTATGAGTCTACAAGGTAGTACTCTGAGTCTAGTTTTCAGAAAGTCCAACCACGCCAAATTTGGAGGTGTTTTGGTTGGTCAAACGATTTAATTGTGATCAAAAGTCAAAACTGGTACTGGACAGATTGTAAGTTATGTTTAGACGACTATAAATAAATGTTAATTTGGAAATTGGTTGAGGTTGTTAACACTACAGGGTACTTTGTTGAGTCTAGTTTCTAAAGAATATAAATTTGCAATTTTTGGACGTGTAAAAGTTAACCTTTATGATTTTACAAAAACGTTGTGCAAAGCTGAGTTGTTAGACCTGCTGTTAGGTTTCTTTTGTAAATGTTATATATCATGAACTACGAGACCAATTAGGTTGGTTCTACTTCTGGAATTTGACTTATTGAGTTAGGAACCTAACCCAAGTGGTCTTGCATTTATTGGATTTTCCGTTTAACGGGAATTTCAAATAAAATTCTGTTGCGCATGAATTTGACTGTTATGAGTTTGCTGTAATGATTTGATTATTGTGAGAAACCCATGTGGAATAAAAATATAATAAAATATGTTCTGGAAACCTAAGACATATATGCTTTTGTGATGATTTTTGGTAAATTAATTGTGATGTTATGATCGGTGGGATAGACTAGTTTTGCAAGTAGAATTCTGTCGTTAAGAAGCTAGTTGCTGAATTTTGTGAAAGTTGCATGAAACAACGTGATTGCTAATTTATTATCGTGTTTTGACCAAATTGCCCTTGCGGGGAATAATTGCTAATTGATTGTCATGATTTGACCAAATTGCCCCCGTGGGGAATAATTGCTAGTTAATTGTTATGTGTTGACCAAATTGCCCTTACGGGGAGGAATTGCTAGTGATGTACATTATGAATACATGACACGTAAATAATTGCTCACACATGTAACGTATCACAAATACACTTGTTAAAGTCACACACGATTCACAAACGAAACACGAAACATGTTGTGTGCATAGGTATTATGTGCCGAGTCTAGAGACTCAATAATAGTTCCAACACTTAGAAAATCTCCTTGTTGTTTTAGAACGCTAGAGAGAGTTTTTCTGTGACGCGCATCTTGGTGAATTATTTTGGGAATACTTCGCAAACAGTGAGTTCACTTACCCCTTTTTAACTGTTTTCAAATGCTTTTCACTTGGGGGAGATAACATACTCCGAAAACGCATTTAAGATTTTGTTAGTATAAATTATATATCACTTGTAAAGACTAAGTGGCAAACGCGTTAACTAAAGTCCTTCATTCACATTGAACCGTTTAATATTGGATAATAGCGAGTCATTGTTGAGTAGTACTACTGGGTTTGACAAACCCCACCCAACGCTAAACTCGACTGGAGGTCGAGTGGGTGTAATCTTGGATAAACACATACCATGGTCGGGATAGACCTGGTGGCAAGGCAAATGATAAACAGTCAGCTTCGGTGTCGAACACTTAGTAATACTTGTTTCATAGGCTAGCTACCTATAGATATATAATTGACATAACACTATCTGGTAACGCAAAACGCTTAACGCAAAACGCTGAACGCAAAACGCTGAACGCAAACGCTAAACGCTTTATTTTATATTAACTTGTGAACTCACCAACCCCGTGTTGACACTTTTAGTATGTTATTCTCAGGTAGCCGAGGCGGGCGCGCGGTTTAGGATCATGCATTGCTTGAAACACTTTTAATTATGCAAACTTATTTTAAACTGTTATCTTTGGGTTTTAAGTCGTCCTGCGTGACGTAACATTGGTTTTTATGGTTTTACGCTTCCGCATTTAATTACTCGTAAACGTTTTCATGGTTTTGAAACTTTGTTTTATGGTTTGATTATAACTAATGATTCCGATCCTGTTAGTTCACACCCTCTGACGGTAAAACTCCGTTAGTGGATTTTGAGGGTGTGACTGATTGGTATCAGAGCCATTGGTTATAGCGAACTAGAAGCTGCATGCATACTAGACTATAACCGCGATGACCCATTAGTTATAATGATACGTACTGCATAGGTTTGTGTGGTCCTTTTATCTTATCTCTTTACCTCTTTCACTCATACGCGCGCATACACGGCTTACCTGTAGGGATGTCGACGCCACCCTCATCATCATCCGATCCGATGACTCATGCTCACGTGAAGGAACCGCAGTTACCTACCGCATCGCCACCCCGAGTAGTCCCGGAACTCTAAGCTCCCGCACCGAAGAGGTATCGCTTATCCGGAGGCATGTACGAAAATGAAGTTAGCTGGGATTGGTACCCTAATATGATCAGACGTATGATCTATCGTGAACAAGTTCCACCATTACCACCCCCGAACCATCCTGCTTACCCCAACACCCTACCACCCATAACCGAACCTGTAGAGCGTGTTCTCGCAGCTGTCGTTTCTTGTTTGGAGCGTGACGTTGGTTATATGCGCTATACGAGAGCGAACGTTTCAGGACTGTTAAAAGAGGGAACCGAGACTAAGGAGGAAATTTCCCGCCTGACAGCAAGGAAATGCAAGAGGCTAGTGATCAACAGATGAATATTATGAGAAAGATGCAAGCCGAGATGATAGACTTGCAAGAGCAACTTCAAGTAGCAAGGACCCGAACCGAGATAGCTTTAGAGCGTTGCGATGTCCTACAAACGCAAATTGCTCATAACGCAGCGGAACCTGAGGCAGAGCCTGAAGGGGAAACCGAGGAAAATCCCGAGGAAGAACGGCTGAGCCAGAGGCACACTCGGACGTGTCCTCAGGCGACGACATCTCGGGATGATAATACCTAGATGGCTGGAAGAAACGCTGGACACGGACGTGGTAACATCAACCTGACTGCAGCAGAACTCCAAACTCTGCTGAACGACCACGCGGCGGCCGCTCTAGCCGCACATGTCCGAAACCAAGCTGGAGGTCAAATTGGAACGTGTACCATCAAGAATTACCTTGACTGCAAGCCCAGTACGTTTAAGGGCACTAAGGGAGCTATAGGCTTCCTGCGTTGGGCTGAGAAGGGCCGAATCGGCGTTTGAGATGTGTAATTGTCCCCCTGCCAGTAGGGTCAAATTCGCTGCTGGAACACTTGAGGATTCTGCCCTCACTTGGTGGAATTCGAACGTACAGATTCTTGGATTGGAACTAGCTAACGCGATGAACTGGGAGGAGTTCAAAAACATGATGCGAGAAGAGTACTGTCCGAGAGAGGAGATTGCAAAGTTGGAATCTGAGTTTGAGTCATTGAAAATGGTGGGTTCAGAAATCGAAGCCTACACTACCCGTTCTCACGAGTTAGCTGTGATGTGTCCACGGATGGTAGACCCGCCGAGTAAGAGGATTGAAATGTATATTGATGGGTTAGCACCGCAGATTCAGGGCATGGTGACGTCTTCCAGACCAGCCACGATTCAACAAGCGATTCGGTTAGCTCACAAACTGACGGATCAAGCAGTGACCCAAGGTGCGTTACCACCTAGGGGTTCAACCACTAAAGCCCGTGACAACCCGAACACTGGCAACAGCAGTAACAACAACCTGAGCAGTGGAAAGAGAAAGTTTGACAATACCAGATCCTCATCCTCGAACCCCCCTCAGCAACACCACTACCGTAAGCCCGAACCCATTCGGAGCTTCAACAATCAGGGTCACAACAACAATAACCACGGTAGCGGGCAGGGTTCGAGCGACTATGCTGGGAAGTACCCGAAGTGCAACAGGTGTAACTATCATCATGCTGGCCCGTGTGACCGTGTCAAGTGTCTGAGATGCAGAAAGATGGGTCACCAGGCAAAGGAATGTAGAGGAGACCTTGTGGCAAAGGGTGCTCCTAAACCACCTATGACGACGAAGGGATGTTTCGAATGTGGGCAGGAAGGTCATTTCAGGAAAGATTGTTCCAAGCTGAAACAGAACGACAACAATGGAGGTAATGGAAGTGGCATTGGTGGTGGAAACAATGGTAAAGGAAGAGCTTTTGTTATTGGGTCGGGTCAAGCCCGCAATGATCCGTACGTGGTGACTGGTAAGTTCCCTGTGAACGATTGTTTTACTTCTGTATTGTTTGACACTGGAGCTGATAGGAGTTTTGTGTCGAAAGCCTTTAGCCAACTCTTAGACTTAACTCCAACCCCGTTAGATGCTAAGTTTCCAGTAGAATTAGCCGACGGAAAGTCTGTAGAAACGACTCATGTACTTGCGAGATGTAAGTTAAAACTGTCAGGTCATATTTTTGATATCGACCTCATACCTTTTACCCTTGGTAGTTTCGATGTCGTTGTCGGTATGGACTGGTTATCCGAGAACCGAGCGGAGATTATATGTCACGACAAGATAGTCCACATTACTACCCCTTCCGGCGAGATCATTTCGATCCGGGGCGAGAGAAGCGGCATGACCACCAGCGTCATTACCCTCATGAAGGCGCAGAAGTATCTACGAAAGGGTCATCCGGCAATTTTGGCGCAGATTGTTGAGAAACCCGCGGAGGAGAAGCGAATTGAAGATATACCGATTGTGCGAGATTTTCCGGAAGTTTTCCCGGAGGATTTGCCTGGACTCCCTCCTATTCGACAAGTCGAATTCCAAATCGAATTGACCCCCGGTGCAGCACCCATAGCCCGAGCCCAGTATCGGCTCGCACCGGCGGAGCTTCAGGAGTTGTCCACCCAGTTGCAAGAATTGTTGGATAAGGGTTTTATCCGACCTAGCTCATCGCCATGGGGAGCCCCCGTCTTATTTGTCCGAAAGAAGGACGGGACTTTCCGCATGTGTATCGACTACCGGGAGTTGAACAAGGTGACGGTAAAGAACCGTTATCCTTTACCCCGAATTGATGATCTGTTTGACCAGCTCCAAGGATCGAGTTACCACTCGAAGATCGATCTGCGATCCGGTTACCATCAGCTTAGAGTGCGCGAGGAAGATATTTCAAAGACGGCTTTCAGAACATGGTATGGTCACTATGAGTTTTCGGTTATGCCTTTTGGTCTAACTAACGCACCAGCCGTATTTATGGATCTCATGAATCGAGTGTGCAAGGCGTACCTCGACAAGTTTGTGATTGTGTTTATTGACGATATCCTGGTCTACTCTAAGGACAAGGCTGACCATGAGGAACACTTAAGGGTAATTATGGAATTATTGAAGAAGGAACAACTGTATGCTAAACTCTCGAAATGTGAGTTTTGGCTTCGCGAGGTTCACTTTTTATGACATGTGATCAACGTGAACGGTATCCATGTCGATCCCGGTAAGGTAGAGGCCATCAAAAACTGGGAAGCACCTAAGACTCCGACTGCGGTGCGGCAATTCCTAGGACTGGCCGGCTACTACCGGCGTTTCATTGAAGGATTTTCAAAAATTGCTCAACCCCTCACTGCTTTAACTCACAAGGGTACTAAGTACAATTGGGGTGACGCGCAAGAATCCGCTTTTCAACTGTTGAAAACCAAACTCTGTAGCGCCCCTATTCTAGCCCTACCCGAGGGAACAGAGAATTTCGAGGTACATTGTGACGCATCGATACAAGGTCTCGGTTGTGTGCTGATGCAACTCGAGAAGGTTATAGCCTATGCCTCTCGACAACTACGGGTTCACAAGAAGAACTACACGACCCATGACTTGGAACTCGTAGCTGTGGTGTTTGCCCTTAAGATATGGAGGCATTACTTGTACGGTACCAAGTTTACCATTTACACCGACCACAAGAGTCTCCAGCATATCTACGATCAGAAGGAGCTGAACATGCGACAGCGTCGTTGGGTCGAGTTGCTTAAAGATTATGATTGTGCCATCAAGTACCACCCTGGCAAGGCCAGTGTAGTGGCCGATGCCCTCAGCAGAAAAGAAACCGATAAACCCAAGCGAGTGCGAGCACTACAACTCACGATTCATGCCAACTTACCGGATCAGATTCGCGATGCGCAACTCGAAGCCTTGAAGGATGATAACCTTCCATCAGAACTCATGCGGGGCATGAACAAGCAAATTGAAACCAAATCGGACGGGGTCCGATATTTTGAGAACCGGATTTGGGTTCCACGATACGGAGAGTTGAGAACTCTAGTGATGGACGAAGCACACAAGTCCCGATATTCTATCCACCCTGGCTCAGATAAAATGTATCATGACTTAAAGGCACTTTACTGGTGGCCGAATATGAAAGCCGACATTGCCACCTACGTGAGCAAATGCTTGACTTGTGCCAGAGTCAAAATAGAATACAAGAAACCATCTGGTCTACTGCAACAACCGGAGCTTCCAATGTGGAAATGGGAACACATTTCAATGGATTTTATCACGGGTTTACCTAAGACACCGACGTGATGCGATACCATCTAGGTGATCGTTGACCGGTTGACTAAGTCTGCACACTTCTTAGCGATTAAGGAATCGGACAAAATGGAAAGATTGACTCGCGTCTACATTAAAGAAGTGGTGTCTGGACACGGAGTGCCTGTCTCAATCATTTCTGATCGAGATTCTCGCTTCACTTCGCACTTTTGGAAGTCACTACAAAGCGCACTAGGCACCCGTCTTGATATGAGCACAGCATACCATCCTCAGACGGATGGGCAAAGTGAACGAACTATTCAGACCTTAGAGGACATGTTACGTGCATGTGTATTGGATTTCGGAAAAAGTTGGGAACCTCACCTACCTTTGGTAGAGTTTTCGTATAATAACAGCTACCACGCAAGTAGTAAAGCCGCGCCGTTTGATGCACTGTACGGACGGAAGTGTCGATCACCTCTCTGCTGGGCAGAGGTGGGTGACAGCCAAATCACTGGTCCAGAACTGTTACTCGAAACTTCGGAAAAGATTGTTCAAATCTGAAACCGCATGGCAGCAGCACGAGATTGCCAAAAGAGTTACGCCGACAAGCGCCGAAAACCTCTCGAATTTCAAGTGAATGACCAAGTGTTACTCAAAGTCTCACCTTGGAAAGGTGTGGTTCGCTTTGGGAAGCGAAACAAACTCAACACACGATACATTGGTCCTTATCGGATAACTGAACGCATTGGTCCGGTGGCGTACCGACTGGACCTAACAGCGGAACTCAGCAGTGTACACAATGTTTTTCACGTATCGAATTTAAAGAAATGCCTATCCGATGAAACCCAAGTAGTCCCTTTGGACGAATTGCAAGTTGATGAACAGCTACGTTTCATTGAAGAACCAGTTGAAGTTTTGTATTGGGAAACCAAAACGCTCAAGCACAGCAAAATTCCAATTGTTAAGGTTCGTTGAAACTCGAGACGTGGACCGGAGTTCACGTGGGAACGCGAGGATCAAATGATGAAAAAGTATCCTCACCTTTTTGAAGGGCTGACCAAACACAGAAAACCACGAAACCCGACAAACCGTCAGAAATCACCGGAGGTATGAATTAAATTTCGGGACGAAATTGCTTTCTACTAGGGGATGATATGACAAACTGAAAATTTTTCTTACTTTTTCAGACACTCATCATGACTTGACTCAAATTTTCGGGACGAAAATTCTTTAACATGGGAATGATGTGACAATCGTCAATTTCAGGTTAACTCCGTCAATTTCAGGTTAACTCCGTTAACTCCGTTAACTCAACTCCGTCAATTCAAACTTAAAGATCACTGAATCTATAACGCACACCTCATTACATTTAAACTAGGGTTTAAATGACGCTTAACACTTACTACATGTGTAGTCTTTCGGGAATTGCACCGAAACGCAAACGAGTTGACGCAAACGATTGGTGAATAAACGAAAAACGTCAAAACAATAATTATGTGATAATTATGTGTTAGATTTATGTGTTATGTGATAACATAGTATAAAACGCTAACTCAAGATGCAAACTAGTTAATTTAGGCTAGAAAAGTACAAGTTAGAAGTTGAGGGACCAAAGTGTAATATATTATTATTAATAATATTAAAACCCTAACCTCCTTCTCTCCCTCACAAACCCGATCGGCCAGCCCCTTTCTCCCCTCCCTCTTGCGACGGCAGCCTCACACACACACATATCACACTCGTTTAAGCTTGATTCTTCATAATCGGAGCATCCTACACTCGTTTCTAAGCACCCCTCACGTTTCCCTTGGTTTATTTCTGCGTTTTAAGGTATAAATATGAAACCCTAACTATTGAATATCATATTAAGTGTTCTTATGATTGATTATTGCTAGAGGATGATTGATTATGTATTGGTTGTTGATATTGACGATCATATGTGATTTTGAACGTTGAAAGATTGATGAATCGTTGATTGTTTGTAAACCCTAGAGGGTTGCTACTGATTTTCTATGATTAATTATGTGTATTACATGTTTTGGGTTATGTCGTATGCTTAGGATGCATGTTAGATGATTGTTTAGGCTTGCTGAGTTTTTGACAGCAGTGATTGTTAAGATTGAATGATGTGTAACCTGTTGAATATAAAAGCAAACTGAGAAAATTATGAGTCTACAAGGTAGTACTCTGAGTCTAGTTTTCAGAAAGTCCAACCACGCCAAATTTGGAGGTGTTTTGGTTGGTCAAACGATTTAATTGTGATTAAAATTCAAAACTGGTACTGGACAGATTGTAAGTTATGTTTAGACGACTGTAAATAAATGTTAATGTGGAAATTGGTTGAGGTTGTTAACACTACAGGGTACTTTGTTGAGTCTAGTTTCTAAGAATATAAATTTGCAATTTTTGGACGTGTAAAAGTTAACCTTTATGATTTTACAAAAACGTTGTGCAAAGCTGAGTTGTTAGACCTGCTGTTAGGTTTCTTTTGTAAATGTTATATCTCATGAACTACGAGACCAATTGGGTTGGTTCCACTTCTGGAAGTTGACTAATTGAGTTAGGAACCTAACCCAAGTGGTCTTGCATTTATTGGATTTTTTTTTAACGGGAATTTCAAATAACATTCTGTTGCGCATGAATTTGACTGTTATGAGTTTGCTGTAATGATTTGATTATTGTGAGAAACCCATGTGGAATAAAAATATAATAAAATATGTTCTAGAAACCTAAGACATATATGCTTTTGTGATGATTTTTGGTAAATTAATTGTGATGCTATGATCGGTGGGATAGACTAGTTTTGCAAGTAGAATTCTGTCGTTAAGAAGCTAGTTGCTGAATTTTGTGAAAGTTGCATGAAACAACGTAATTGCTAATTTATTATCGTGTTTTGACCAAATTGCCCTTGCGGGGAATAATTGCTAATTGATTGTAATGATTTGACCAAATTGCCCTCGTGGGGAATAATTGCTAGTTAATTGTTATGTGTTGACCAAATTGCCCTTACGGGGAGTAATTGCTAGTGATGTACATTATGAATACATGACACGTAAATAATTGCTCACACATGTAACGTATCACAAATACACTTGTTAAAGTCACACACGATTCACAAACGAAACACGAAACATGTTGTGTGCATAGGTATTATGTGCCGAGTCTAGAGACTCGATAATAGTTCCGACACTTAGAAAATCTCCTTGTTGTTTTAGAACGCTAGAGAGAGTTTTTCTGTGACGCGCATCTTGGTGAATTATTTTGGGAATAATTCGCAAAAAGTGAGTTCACTTACCCCTTTTTAACTGTTTTCAAACGCTTTTCACTTGGGGGAGATAACATACTCCGAAAACGCATTTAAGATTTTGTTAGTATAAATTATATATCACTTGTAAAGACTAAGTGGCAAACGCGTTAACTAAAGTCCTTCATTCACATCGAACCGTTTAATATTGGATAATAGCGAGTCATTGTTGAGTAGTACTACTGGGTTTGACAAACCCCACCCAACGCTAAACTCGACTGGAGGTCGAGTGGGTGTAATCTTGGCTAAACACATACCATGGTCGGGATAGACCTGGTGGCAAGGCAAATGATAAACAGTCAGCTTCGGTGTCGAACACTTAGTAATACTTGTTTTATAGGCTAGCTACCTATAGATATATAATTGACATAACACTATCTGGTAACGCAAAATGCTTAACGCAAAACGCTGAACGCAAAACCCTGAACGCAAAACGCTGAACGCAAACGCTAAACGCTTTATTTTATATAAACTTGTGAACTCACCAACCCCGTGTTGACACTTTTAGTATGTTATTCTCAGGTAGCCGAGGCGGGCACGCGGTTTAGGATCATGCATTGCTTGAAACACTTTTAATTATGCAAACTTATTTTAAACTGTTATCTTTGGGTTTTAAGTCGTCCTGCGTGACGTAACATTGGTTTTTATGGTTTTACGCTTCCGCATTTAATTACTCGTAAATGTTTTCATGGTTTTGAAACTTTATTTTATGGTTTGATTATAACTAATGATTCCGATCCTGTTAGTTCACACCCTCTGACGGTAAAACTCCGTTAGTGGATTTTGAGGGTGTGACATCTTTTAAGAAAAGACTCAAGTAGTTATTTTTGCTGAAAATTATGTCATCTGCCCAGTTGGAAGGACATGCACTTGTGTATGTTTGTCCTAGAATCTCTACAGATTCAAAGGATAGCCATTGACCTGAAAACTGAATGCATTTGGGGCAATTATGACTTGTTTCTTATTCCTTCACTTAAAACTATGTCAATAGATCTGACTTTGAAAGGACATATATTCACATGTATGTTTGGTCATGCTGACCACTTCTGGTCAAACAGGATAGCCATTTACCTGTCAATAAAGAGATATTGGGGTGGTTGAATATTAAACTGTTTTTATTTGGGAAATGATAATGCATTGACTACTTAGCCAATCATATGGAATTTATAGGCTAAAAGGACCATAGTATAGTCATTAACATGTATGGTTGCTTTCCCATGATGATGTAAAATCTAAGGTGATATAAACATAATGAATATGATAATCTTTATGTGGAGATACATAGTTGTCGTTGCATGTCTCAGTATAAATCTCTCCAAATGATAGGCAGAAAAGTGATTACCCAGTCATACACAAGCCTGTTGTTATTTGGTCAACCAAAAATGAAACATCTTTAAATATGACAAAGAACAAGTGTTAGAAAATTTCAGAAAATATCAAAAACAGGGGGAAGAATGAATAAATCAAACAAAAGTTGATAAGTGTTTTAAATATTTTATCAAACAAGAGGGTTACAACTAAGAACTACAAAGATGTTGACATAATCTGTCTCATCTTGAATGAAAGGCTTGTTAACTAACAGTAAGTCCAACGTTCAACCTCTGTATATGTTTGAAAATCAATAATAAAAAAAGATCCAATAAGTTCTGTCATACAAAAACAAGTTTTTAACCAAATACAGGAGGTTGGAGTCAAATTGGGGTGATCTGGGGAAGCCAAATAAGCTTTGAGAAGAGATATGAGGCATCATAGCACATTGTTAACCATTAATGCATTATGCTTAAATTGAACCTTAATTATATCACCAAAGATATGAAATTCATGCTATGTTTATACCTGCTGTTAACCTATCTATGTTGTCATAATAATGCTGAGAATGAAGTATTGAGAAAGCTATCTAGTCAATATGATCCCTTTCTTGAGATCTTTTCAGTTAAAGAAAGAAACTGTTTTGAAGAGAAACACAACTGAAATTTGATCTCTAAATGCACCATTTTGCTCTTAAACTATGATCTTTAATGAAAGATATAAATTTGACAAGTGGTTTAAGTCAAAAAGTGTTTCATTTTACCTTTAATTGGCTGAATATGTAAGTTCGGTTAAGGTTTGATGTTTTATAACCTTTCCGGGCACAAAACAGTTGAATATGTTTGAATATGTTATTTCAGGTAATGTATGATTATTTATGACCTTTCCGGGCAAGCTTAGTCATTTTTTACTAAGTCTATGATTTTCGGGCATGCTTTGAAGTGTTTTACACTTTCCGGGTAGAGTACGCTGTTGTACTATTTTCCCGAGCAAGCTTGAAGTCTTGAGATGATTATGTGATATAGCTAGCTTTTAACAAGACATTCTTGTTCCGGGTAAGCTTTGCATTTTTTTTTACTGATTGTTATTCCAAGCAAACTTTGTGAACTTAAGTTAGTACACCGAGTAAGCTTTGTAATTTGTGTGAATATGTTGTTAGGAAAGATTTGTTAACCTTTCCGGGCACACTTAGATATTGTTATTTAAGTTTGTCATTTTCGGGTATGGTTTGATATGTTGAAATCCCTTGGGTAAGGGCATACCTGATGATTGAATATGTGTTCCCTAGTAAGCTTATTTCTAACTTTGGTGTTTCGGGCAAGCTATTTTATGTGTTTTTAATCTCATTTATATAGCATGCTCTGTAATATTTGTTTATGATTTCTTTGAAATTACAAGTGTTTTCGGGTAAACTTTGTTTTCCGGGCACACTTTATATTCCGGGTACATTTTTGTTCCCTCAATATACTTGGTAATTTTAAAACTTAACTTTCCAAGTACACTGTCTGCTAGAAGTTCTCTTCCGAGCACACTTTGTATTCAAGGAAGGTTATTAGGGTATACTTTGCATAAGAAGGTTGTTCGGGCACACTATACATCCAAAAGGTTGCTCGGGCACACTGTATTTCCAAGTATGCTTGAATGTATATGTTTTGAGTATGATTGTTTGATTATGATTCTTATATCATTAAGGTTTATGCTAGATCATATCATTTAATTTGAATTCAAGAAATGTATATGGGGATCTTAATTTATTCCAGTAAGAATGATTATTTGATATTTCATACTTGAATATTTGCCTTGTGATTAATTTCTCAAGAAATCTAGTATTTCGGGTAAGTTTTCTTCATAATGTCTTGACTTTAAATTACTTTGATTGACCAAGCAAGGTTTGATGTTGTCACACCCCGTTAAGCGAATTGCGGAAGCGTAAAACGGAAATGCAACAGATACAACTGGTATCAAATACATTGTTCATAATGAAACATTACTAACTAATTTACAATATATTATATCGTTCTAACATCTTTTACAAACTAGGTGATACAATCAAACCGGTTCTTCAAGTACTTTACTTCTAACTCAAATGCCCATGACATCAATCACCAATCAGACATGTAACGCACAGGAAATTACTTCTCATATCTGATTACCTGAAAAGCATGTTAAAATAGGTCAACTACGAATAGTTGGTGAGTTTCGTAAGTTTAACGAAATCAGTTCTGCGTATCACACAGTCATAGTTTGTATGTACGCGCGTATGTAAAAATATGTATTTACGTTTGTATAAATATATACAGCCATATCCTTGTGTGTGCATATGCACACAGGTAAGTTTATAATATAAATTCGAAATTTCAGTAAAATCGTGATTGTTTGTTCGTACTACCTGTTTCCAATTTTCGTGTTTAATCTACCACTGTGGCCCCCCTTCCGCCCACAACGGTTCCGTGTTAACATCAACCACTGTGGTCCCCCCCCTTCCACACACGATGATTCCACGTAACTCAAACATTATGTAGTATACACGCAATTAATTAATATATTATACACATAGTATTTCCTACGGCTAATCACGTAGCATGTATATAGACACATATACTGTTGGTGCATTTTGTGACCGTCGCTATGCAATTCTGACCAGCGGAACGCCACAGGCGAAGTTAGCACAACTTCGCCTTAGGCGAAGTTAGAGCAACTTCGCCAACGGCGAAGTTGTAACAACTTCTGCCTTAGGCGAAGTTATCACAACTTCGCCATAGGCGAAGTTAGCACAACTTCGCCTACTGAAGCCCAGGCCCGTGAATGTTTGTCTATATATAGTTGTGTCTTGTTTAGTTTTAGAAATCAAGAAATCAGTGTGTGTTTGAGCAGCTTGTTTATTGAGAGAGAGTAAGAGACTAGAGTCGTGTGAGACGACCCGAGGTAGAGCTCACCTCGGGTCAGTCGTGTTTTCTGTTTTTGTTACGGTATGTAACGTGATTATTTTATATATGAATCTGCAGATTTGTTTATCCCGTTCTAGTATTTGTTTGTGTATTTGATCGTGTACGTGTTTGTGTTCTTCGTCTATACACCATATACGAGTCTAGGAGGATTCCGCACTCCTAGACCTCGTGCGGATCTCGTATCGATCGGTGACGTCCCCGGGGGGACCTACATGTGGTATCAGAGCGCTGTTTGTGAAGAGAGAAGGATGTGACTTCTTACTGGTTCAAGTCTACGTGGATGACATCATTTTTGCTGCATCAAGAATATCCATGTGTCAAGATTTTGAGGCTGTCATGAAGAAACGATTCGAGATGAGTGCTATGGGTGAACTAACTTTCTTTCTAGGATTGCAGGTTGATCAGAAGAAAGATGGAATGTTCATTCATCAAACAAAGTATGTTCATGATGTGCTGAAAAGATTCAAGATGGAGGACAGTTCTCCATATGACACTCCAATCTGCGTCAATCACAAATTGGGAGCTGAATCAGATGGTGACGCAGATGTGGACCCTACTCTGTATCGGGCGATAATAGGTTCTTTAATGTATTTAACTGCTTCTAGGCCTGATATAATGTTTTCTGTTTGTCTTTGTGCTCGCTTTCAGGCAAACCCAAAGGAATCTCACATGAAAGGTGTGAAGAGGATTTTGCGGTATCTCAAGGGCAAGCCGAAACTAGGATTGTGGTACCCAAAGGGAGGAGACGTTGAACTGGTGGCATATACTGATTCTGATTATGGAGGTTGTAATCAGAGTCGGAAGTCAACAACAGGAGGCTGTCAGTTTCTTGGAGGAAGATTAGTTTCCTGGCAGTGCAAGAAACAGACATCAGTCGCAATTTCAACTTGCGAAGCTGAATACATGGCAGCATCCAACTGCTGCTCTCAGGTTTTATGGATTCAGCAACAATTGCGCGACTATGGTCTGAATTTCTTACTCACTCCTATTTTAATTGATAACACTGCCGCCATCTCAGTAATTAACAATCCCGTGAAGCACAGTAAAACTAAGCATATTGACATTCGTCATCACTTCATACGGGATTGTGCTGAGAAGAAACTGATCAAGATCGAAAAAGTTGATACACTTGAAAATTTTGCTGACTTGTTTACAAAAGCGTTTGATAAATCCAGATTTCAAAACCTAATTGAACTAAATGGGATGATCAATCCCGAGTAACCATGTCTTTGTATTTGTTTAAAAAAAAAAAAAAAAAAAAAAAAAAAAAAAAAAAAAAAAAAAAAAACATGTAGGTCCCCCCGGGGACGTCACCGATCGATACGAGATCCGCACGAGGTCTAGGAGTGCGGAATCCTCCTAGACTCGTATATGGTGTATAGACGAAGAACACAAACACGTACACGATCAAATACACAAACAAATACTAGAACGGGATAAACAAATCTGCAGATTCATATATAAAATAATCACGTTACATACCGTAACAAAAACAGAAAACACGACTGACCCGAGGTGAGCTCTACCTCGGGTCGTCTCACACGACTCTAGTCTCTTACTCTCTCTCAATAAACAAGCTGCTCAAACACACACTGATTTCTTGATTTCTAAAACTAAACAAGACACAACTATATATAGACAAACATTCACGGGCCTGGGCTTCAGTAGGCGAAGTTGTGCTAACTTCGCCTATGGCGAAGTTGTGATAACTTCGCCTAAGGCAGAAGTTGTTACAACTTCGCCGTTGGCGAAGTTGCTCTAACTTCGCCTAAGGCGAAGTTGTGCTAACTTCGCCTGTGGCGTTCCGCTGGTCAGAATTGCATAGCGACGGTCACAAAATGCACCAACAGTCTCCCCTTTGACCGTTGCTCTCAATTCTAACAAACACGAAAGATCATCTGTTACAAAACATGCACCAACAGACTCCCTCTTAACTGATGATCTTCTGTTTGCAGTAAACCAGCCGTGTCAGAAACTGTCCTGTAGCTTCACAAATCTACCAATCACCCAGCGTCTTCCATATCAGATCTCCCCTTCAGTGTAAGCTTCTCCGACTATAACGATTGAGGTCTTTGTAATGCATGCATCCTCGTGCCAATAGATCATCTCAACCAATCACGTGAGTCCATCTGACTTCACCACCACATGAAGTTGGGCTTCCTCCACAACTTCACCAACTCGTCGGCATACGATAAGGTTTAATCTTCAACTACTCAACATCAAGTGATCAATTTCGTCACAAAACCATCCTGACAGAATCTAACACACGACCATTAAAAAATCTGAAGCATCTTCAATCACCAGGGATAACGATCAGGAACATAAACACTTTAATTCCCGGTTAAATCCAACTTGTTCCAGAATCTTCACTCTAATAAATAAGCATCACGTTTCAGGATCCAATTCTCGAACGCCTTGAAAATAACATAAAAAATATGCTCTGACCGCAATCCAGTAATGACGAAAAACCTTCAGTTCAATTTGACTTTCTTCGGTTGGTCACCACGAACAACAACAATTTCCTTTCCCACAAACACCCGAATATGTGTCACTATCCAGTTTCAAACAATAACCCATTCACAACCTCAACTCCAAATCAGAGTTGACACGTATTTGTTCACACGTAAGATCAAGAGATAACAAGATCACTCGTTGACGGAACAACATCTTTGGTCTCACAATAATCGTGTACACCCGGCCATACAGACGAAAACTCCAAACAATAATTTTTTTTTTTTTTTTTTTTTTTTTTTTTTTTTTTTAACTTCACCTGGCCATAACTTCGCCTGGCCATAACTTCGCCTGTTCATAACTTCGCCTGGCCATAACTTCGCCTGTTCATAACTTCGCCTGGCCATAACTTCGCCTGGCCATAACTTCGCCTAAACCCTAAAATTTAAGCGACAACTTCGCCTGAACCCAATAACTTCGCCTGCGGCGGCTGTTCGGCCGAAAACGCACAGAAACGTGCCAGAAACACCAAAAACGCAGATCTCGAACCATAGCGTAAGAGCCTAAGGCTCTGATACCACTTGTTAGTCCCCCCTGGGGGTCGGCGATCGATACGAGATCCGCACGAGGTCTAGGAGTGCGGAATCCTCCTAGACTCGTTTATTGGTGTATCGACGAAGAACACAAACACGTACACGATCAAATACACAAACAAATACTAGAACGGGATAAACAAATCTGCAGATTCATATATAAAATAATCACGTTACATACCGTAACAGAAACAGAAAACACGACTGACCCGAGGTGAGCTCTACCTCGGGTCGTCTCACACGACTCTAGTCTCTTACTCTCTCTCAATAAACAAGCTGCTCAAACACACACTAATTTCTGGATACCTAAAACTAAACAAGACACAACTATATATAGACAAACATTCACGGGCCTGGGCTTCAGTAGGCGAAGTTAGAGCAACTTCGCCAACGGCGAAGTTGTAACAACTTCTGCCTTAGGCGAAGTTATCACAACTTCGCCATAGGCGAAGTTAGCACAACTTCGCCTACTGAAGCCCAGGCCCGTGAATGTTTGTCTATATATAGTTGTGTCTTGTTTAGTTTTAGGTATCCAGAAATTAGTGTGTGTTTGAGCAGCTTGTTTATTGAGAGAGAGTAAGAGACTAGAGTCGTGTGAGACGACCCGAGGTAGAGCTCACCTCGGGTCAGTCGTGTTTTCTGTTTCTGTTACGGTATGTAACGTGATTATTTTATATATGAATCTGCAGATTTGTTTATCCCGTTCTAGTATTTGTTTGTGTATTTGATCGTGTACGTGTTTGTGTTCTTCGTCGATACACCAATAAACGAGTCTAGGAGGATTCCGCACTCCTAGACCTCGTGCGGATCTCGTATCGATCGCCGACCCCCAGGGGGGACTAACATATACACATATAGTATTTATCACGTATCACCAAATACTGTGGCTCCCCATCTGCCCACAATACGCATAATCACATTATTTTCTTAACATTCATGTCATAATCAAGTTAGTTCGTTTAATAAGTTGCAGCAGAACTTGGCTCATAGGCCATACTCAACTTTAGTTTATAAGTTGCAGCAGAACTTGGCTCATAGGCCATACTCAACTTTAGTTTATAAGTTGCAGTAGAACTTGACTCATAGGCCATACTCAACTTTAGTTTATAAGTTGCAGCAGAACTTGGCTCATAGGCCATACTCAACTTTAGTTTAGTAAGTTGCAGCAGAACTTGGCTCATAGGCCATACTCAACTTTAGTTTATTACTATTGTGGCCCCCTTTCCGCCCACAATAGCCCCATAATCATCACAGACCACGTTATCTCCAAAATTAGTTATGTTTAACATTACATAACATGTTTGTATAAATCTGCTGTCACGTGTAATTTCATTATGTTTTGCAAATTCGTATTATCTCCACTTAATATATCAATCAACGATAATAATCATCTTTCATCAGCACGTAGTCAATCATTATGTTTGTAGGGACTTTTCATATATAATTGTTCAGATATATATTATGTCCCAAATCGTTTTCAGATCGATAACGTGTATAAACATGCTTTCCACCCCAAAAGTTCGTAAAACAGTTTAGAAAGTGGGGGTCGTGAAACTCACCTTATTGTAGTTCGCACAGAAATTACGTATCAATAAGTCAGATGCCTCGTTTATAGCCTGATTCCTATAAACGGTATTGTATCGTTAATACTAGTACAGTGTTCAAGCTAAGTCGGGCTGTATAGATAATCTGGGTATAGCTGTTAGGTCCAGAACATGACCATAGTCTTAGATTGTGACGTTGTATACTATGAAATGTTTAAAACTGGATTTGGCTCAGTTTCACCGTTTTCCGAGCCTAGCTCAGTTGATCGTTTATACGTTTCGGGATTAGGTAAGATCACATAAACTTAAGTAAATATATTGATTGATAAAATGATTTGATTTATGAAAGAATTTTAAGGTTTCGGTGTCTGGTTTGATCGCAGGGTTCGTTTCCATTTTCACACGGGTTTGATTATACAAAACGCGCCCAATCCACCCGATTTGTCCGGAATTTTCGTAACAAGTTCGTTTTTATCAATATCATTCAAAAATATGATATTTGACCACTTTTGACATTTTGACATACCAGTCAGTCCGTTAAACACAAAACTGGCGGTTTCGTTAAAACAATTATAATTTAAATCTTTGATTAATCATAACTAAATATGTACTTATATATAAATTATGTAAATTTTTGTAAAAATACATTAAGACATGGAGAATTTTATAAAAATATTTCCAGAAATTTTATGATTAATTATTTATTTATAAAAATTCATTTAATAGGTTATAATCGTGTAATAAATGGCCCGTTTATATCAAACGACCTCCGAAAAATCCGATAATTTTTACCAATGGCCTCAATGTTATTACATAGCCCCTGCAAAATTTCCAGAACCTAACTCTTTTGACAAAATGTCTTTTTGTGCGTTTTTCGGCTGTTAAAATTCGGTTTAACCATGATTGTACAAACCATACTTAGGCATTTCCAATGATTCCCAAACTTTACCAGTGATCTTACCATCCCATATTAAACTCCAATACCAAGTTTCAGAATTTTTCAACATGTTTAGCTATTTTTCCCAAATAAACGCTCATAAACGGAAATAAATTCACCAAATATTCTCCGTTTATCGAAAAATTACCAAATTTGAACAGGGACCCATTTATATGATCCCTAATGTCCCTGCAAGTTTTCACAAGCTAACAACAAGCACGTCATAACCTAATACTAAACAGCCCCTAAACGAGTGTTACGGGTTTACCTTGTCGGTTTTCGATGAATTTTGCTAGCTTAAACGATTCTCCGGGTCTCGGGTTGCAAACTCAGTATATCTACATATCATATAACATCAAACCAAGCATAAATCATCCATGTAACAGCCTTGATAATTAGGGTTTCGGTTTTGGGTTCAAACCGAACTTTCTAACCGTAAAAACGTTGTATTCATGTTCTAATCCGCGTTTTTGACCAAAAAAGTATATGTTCCTGGTTTGTAAACATGTTTAACATCAAAATATAATTTTACTTGATTTTTAGGTTTTTCGGATGGTTAAACATGTTTAAAACTAACTAAAACATGTTTATATGTTAATTATATGCATCAAACTTGGTTAAATCTTTATGAAATTTGATCTTACCTTAAGGTTTTGAAAGGGAGTTGAGAGAACAGGGGTTTGGAGCTGCTTTGGACTTCAAACTTTTGAGAATTGAATTGGATAACAAAGCTTGTGGTATAAGCTATATAAAACAAAAATGTGGGGTATGGTGATTGGGTTCCGATCGGAAGTATGAAGGAGCCCCTAATGGGCTGTTTTGGCCCATTAATCTCATTATACAAGCCCAAACATGAAAAGCCCACTTCAAATTTAGTTCGGGTTCGGTTTTTCGCAAGAAAATTAATTCGGGTGTGAGAAATAGCGCAAAAACGAGTGTTTTTCAGCTTATTTTTGTAAAATAAGAAAAACGTACTGACTCGTTGTAAAATTCCAAAATATTTTCACGGATTGCTTAGAACATGTCATATAAGTGTTTTATAAATCTTTTTCGGCTTAACGGATGCTACAATGCTTGTTTTGATATTAACGATTGCGTTTAAGCTTATAGCGTATCGATAAACGAAACCTTTTTCGTTTAAAGAGTTTTAAACGTACTAAGGCCTAAATATCAATATGTTAGCCTCTATAATATATATATAACTCGTATATGACCCCTCAGTATGTATACGGGTCATAATTAGTATCACTCGGTTACTCGTTTAAGCACTACGAATTAACCGATTTATCGTTTACTTGTTACGTAATGAATATAGTGTACCTCGTTTTGTCATGAATGTCACATTCTCCCCCCGTTAAGAAATTTCATCCCCGAAATTCAATATGCCAAATATGCTCTTTTTTTGGGGAAAATTTTATAATCATTTGTTTTGGAATTCGTTTTTCTGTTTCCGAACACGTTTGATTCCCCGTTGTGGATTCCACTGGATTTTATTCAATAAGATTTTATTGTGTCACAACTGTTTGATTTTTTTTTTTCCACTCAGTATTTCCATGAGTCTCTTTATAGAGTTTAGCTGTATAAAAGTTTTCAAATAGTACTAATTCCGCCATGTCAGTAAGGCACTCATTTTGATTCGATATATATATATACATATATATATATATATAATGGGAATGAGATAATTTTGCTTAATACGTTACGGTTCGAGGCAATTTTGTACAGTTCCATGTATTTTAGAATCAGCTCCTCGTTTTCCTCAACTCAACTAACAACTTTCAAAATTTAATAACTTCTCGTATTTCTCAGTATAGCCCTCTTGTTAGCCTTAGGCGGCCTTCGGTTTGTTATTAATATTACGAGCTTTATTTATGGTTATCGAAATCGAATCGGATTTTGTATTTTGGATGTCGCCAATTTTTCAATTTCAATAAGATGGCGAGTTACATTCTTGCTCGTATAATATAGTATATAGGCGTTTGCATAATATTACGATGATTGTTAATGTACGAGGATTGAAATTACCGGTCTTACTCTCCTCTAATGTTTGAATAGTTTATTTGATTTGATTGTCTTATAGAGGATTATAGATTGTGCTTAGGCCAATTAGGGATTTAAAATTTCATACCCAATTCACCAAGAGTAAAATTTTGTTAAGGCTTTTTCAGTTGGATAGTTGTTACCATTCGGAAGAAAGTATTCGGAGTGGATTAGTCAAGAAACTATCATTTAGCTGGCATTGCTTTCTCAGGATGTTTTAGGAATATGTGTTAAGAGATCCATTGTAGTTTGTTTCCCACTTCCAATGGGGTATCTCGAATTGTTGTAGCATCTCCGAGGATCTTTTGTATTCCCCGTTAACTTATAATAGTGCACATTTTACAACATATGTGCCTATGATTCCTTCATATATTTCGCTTGCATCTATATACTATTACTCAGTTTATCCGCACATCTGGCCTGGCTTTTCCTTGTTCATCACTCAGTTTGCTATAAAAGTTTAAAGTTCAAGTTTCGGTACGGATAGTGTAGATTTCCTCATCCGTGTTTCGTCATTGGGGTACTAGGTTTTGTTCCGTGTACCGGATCACTTCTTTATCTAGAAGAGGTAGTATAACAGTTTTATTTCTATATATAACCTTCATCTGAACTCAATTAACTAGTCCATACTGACTATTACACAATGACTCCTCACTTTCACCGGGAGTGCATTGATAGGGAATAGCTAGTTATTTAGGTTAAGAGGGTAATTTTTCGAGTAATATGGTTAGTATTTATAGTCTTACTTTTGGTGGTTTCTATAGTATACAGAATTGTTATTTTACTAGACGGTATATTTTCCAAGGTAATAACTTGTAGGAACGAAACGTCTATCAGTGTCCATAATAAATAAACTAAAGTATATTAGGCATTACTAAGAACGTACCTGTTACTACATTTGTTCTATCCGGTTTATTCACAATACTTGACCCCTAGTCGAGTTGGACGTCGATGTCGGTCCTTGCCTTTGTCTTTCCATCGCAATTGGGTTCAATCTAGGGCAGTCTTTCTTGATGTGCTCCATACTACCACACTCATAACAGGCATTACGGTTTATTATGGGTTGGTTTTGGTAGACTGGTTGTTGTCGTGTTGGTTGCGGTTGGGGTAGTTGTGAGTCCTGGAGTTGGGTTGGTGGATTTATAGTATTCATGACGGTTCTACAATTTCGGGCATAGTGTCCCACCTTCCCACATTTGTGACACACATTGGTCCGACATTCACCAACATGATGATAACCACATTTTCCACATCTAGGCAAAAGCCCGTTATACTTATTTTGCTTCACATCGAAACTGATCATAGCGTAATTTTGTATTGCAAGGCGCGCGCATTTATTCCGTTGTCTTTCTTGTATTCCCGCTCCATAATTGGTTCGTTTTGTACCAGATGATTCCCCGGGCATTCTTAATGAACCACTTCTAATCAAATCAGAAGTTACAATGCCGGCTTGTAACACGGCATTTTCGAAAGTTACAGGGCCAGTTGAATTAACCAAACTCCTGACTTTGGGGGCTAAACCCCAAATGTAGCGTTCAGTACGTTTAGATTCTGGGGTAACTAACCATGGGACTAGACGAGCCAGTTCGTTAAAGCGATGGGTATACTCCAAGTGATCTGCACCCTTCATTTCCAGATTCCAAAGTTCTTGCTCTAATTTCTGAATTTCGTTTATCAGACAAAAGCGTGTTATCATAAGATTTTTAAGTTCTGTCCAAGACATACGATTGGTTGCTTCTTGTCCTTGAATTTGCACAACAGTATTCCACCACATTAGCGCGTGGTCTACAAATGTAGAAGTAGCAAATTTGACAATACAAGCTGGTGGACAGTTAGTGATATTAATGATGGATTCAGTCTTTTCGATCCACTTTACCAGTCCATTTGGTCCTTCAGTACCACTAAATTCCATAGGTTTACATAGCATGAAGTTCTTAAGTTGATATCCGTGTTGCGGGGGATTTTGATTGTTACAACTATTGTTCAAGTTCGCTAGGAGATTATCATTATTGAAAGTAATATTGGTATTCAACGGGGGAGTATTAGTTGTGATAGTATCAGTATTTTTCGGGGGAGCATTTGTGGTTGTATTAGTATTTGTCAAGGGATTAGTATTTACAACCGCGTTAGCGTTCGGCACTTGATTTGTATTCATAGTTGTATGGATACCAGCAGCGAATTGTGCTGCTATTGTCGGAAGTACTGTTTGTAGTTGTCGAGCGATCATCTCGGCTATATCTGCCTCAGACAACATGTTTACTTTCTTCGGGGCCATTCTAATATAAAAACCAGTTATCTCACAATTAACAAAATTCACATATGCTAATAATCACAAAAAGGAATTACAATAACAAGTAATCAGGTATTTCAATTAACACGTATGTATCATACAGGTTTGTTCTCGAGTCTGAATACTAAGGATAGTATATAAAATTAGCCTAGCAAACACCAAAGTTTGCATATATATTAAAGTTGTCATCTCCAGAAATTTTAACCCAATAGGGGTCAATGTTTGTATTAAAAATGCCCAAATCGTCCTCCATATTAGCATAGCGCACCACCATATGCTTGTATGAAGTATCAGAAACTATACACGACAATACCGTACTATCCTTATCTATCAAAGCACGCGTTATAACAATTATAAATAATTCACAACTTGTACGACAATTGTTCCAATATGATCCCATTATTGGGAAGCTGTTTTTGTTCGGTCTCTCCCGTAGGTAGATATTTGCTCGTTACGAGTTTAATCAGTATGTTATAGTGGGAATGCACGTGTATATTTCACCTGACTTCTAAATGTTGTTAACTAATATTGTAAAATACATATTCTTTCGTCAGGTCATTCTGTATTCGTAGGCATGTCGGACTTAATAAAAGTAATAGTTTGCTGGTTGGAGGTAATTAGGTTTCACTCCAGTCGGGGCACGTCATCATTTCGTGAGCATGAGATTTCTCTCATAAAGTAACCAATTGAAATAGGAAAAAATATAGGAGAGGTTGGATGTTCTTATTCATAGATGGTTCAAAGAGTTTGCTAGTAAAGGAGGTTCATCAGAGTTAGTTGTACTGGTAAATTGTAAAGGGAATTATTATTATTAATATCTCTTTTGAAATATCATTAGTATATTATATGTACTGGTAGTCACGGTCTGTTTATAGAATTGGGGAATCAATAAAGTAGTTATTATATTTATAATTCAATAAGTTGGATTCATCACTAAGTATTTCCCCCGGGATGGTGTTTGTTTTTCAAACAACAGAAATCGAAGGATGACCAGAAAATAGTTTAGTTTAGTGTCAAAGAAACGAGTACATGAAATAAAGGTTAGACCCAGGCTGAGAGGTATTATATGTGTATATATATATTCTTGAAATCATTATCTGTAGGACACGCCTCTCGTGATTCATTCCCCGGCCTTGTATATTAGGTTCCTTAGTGGTTTCGTCATATCACCAGATTTAGTTTGAAGTCGGTTAAGCGCTCTCGTATTCTCGTTTACAGGAAACACCGGTTCTTTATCTGTCGTAAAGCTACCCGATCTCGACATCTTTCGGTGCAATCGTTAATCAGAAGAAAACGTTTTTCGGTAGCTTAGATCATCGTAAAGGATATTATTAATTAATACCGAAGTTAAATATTTTATTTGTTACGAACAGGTATAATATAAATTTTGATACGATATAATTTTAATCATAATATAAATTAATATTAATTATAACCGAATATAATATTCGTTACAATAAGATTCAATATCATCGGTAGTACCGTACGCACACATATCCCTATATCTCATCTCAGATAAGCACGTATGCACATTTCATATATACTTCACGTCACCTTTATGCACGTATGTTGCCATTTTTACCTATCAATATGTTCCGCGACTTCACCCCGAATTCCCTCGTACAAGCAAGTCTGTTATTACGTTCCGGACCATAATAACTCACTTGCCCTACGAGTTCATCCCGGCATCCATCAGTATCTATCGTTACTCATTAATAAGTTTCCCAGTGATAATCGAGCCTACGGTTATATTATAGGTATCCTAAGGGATAACCTAATCCTTTATAACCAATGGCTCTGATACCAACTTCTGTCACACCCCGTTAAGCGAATTGCGGAAGCGTAAAACGGAAATGCAACAGATACAACTGGTATCAAATACATTGTTCATAATGAAACATTACTAACTAATTTACAATATATTATATCGTTCTAACATCTTTTACAAACTAGGTGATACAATCAAACCGGTTCTTCAAGTACTTTACTTCTAACTCAAATGCCCATGACATCAATCACCAATCAGACATGTAACGCACAGGAAATTACTTCTCATATCTGATTACCTGAAAAGCATGTTAAAATAGGTCAACTACGAATAGTTGGTGAGTTTCGTAAGTTTAACGAAATCAGTTCTGCGTATCACACAGTCATAGTTTGTATGTACGCGCGTATGTAAAAATATGTATTTACGTTTGTATAAATATATACAGCCATATCCTTGTGTGTGCATATGCACACAGGTAAGTTTATAATATAAATTCGAAATTTCAGTAAAATCGTGATTGTTTGTTCGTACTACCTGTTTCCAATTTTCGTGTTTAATCTACCACTGTGGCCCCCCTTCCGCCCACAACGGTTCCGTGTTAACATCAACCACTGTGGTCCCCCCCTTCCACACACGATGATTCCACGTAACTCAAACATTATGTAGTATACACGCAATTAATTAATATATTATACACATAGTATTTCCTACGGCTAATCACGTAGCATGTATATAGACACATATACACATATAGTATTTATCACGTATCACCAAATACTGTGGCTCCCCATCTGCCCACAATACGCATAATCACATTATTTTCTTAACATTCATGTCATAATCAAGTTAGTTCGTTTAATAAGTTGCAGCAGAACTTGGCTCATAGGCCATACTCAACTTTAGTTTATAAGTTGCAGCAGAACTTGGTTCATAGGCCATACTCAACTTTAGTTTATAAGTTGCAGTAGAACTTGACTCATAGGCCATACTCAACTTTAGTTTATAAGTTGCAGCAGAACTTGGCTCATAGGCCATACTCAACTTTAGTTTAGTAAGTTGCAGCAGAACTTGGCTCATAGGCCATACTCAATTTTAGTTTATTAGTATTGTGGCCCCCTTTCCGCCCACAATAGCCCCATAATCATCACAGACCACGTTATCTCCAAAATTAGTTATGTTTAACATTACATAACATGTTTGTATAAATCTGCTGTCACGTGTAATTTCATTATGTTTTGCAAATTCGTATTATCTCCACTTAATATATCAATCAACGATAATAATCATCTTTCATCAGCACGTAGTCAATCATTATGTTTGTAGGGACTTTTCATATATAATTGTTCAGATATATATTATGTCCCAAATCGTTTTCAGATCGATAACGTGTATAAACATGCTTTCCACCCCAAAAGTTCGTAAAACAGTTTAGAAAGTGGGGGTCGTGAAACTCACCTTATTGTAGTTCGCACAGAAATTACGTATCAATAAGTCAGATGCCTCGTTTATAGCCTGATTCCTATAAACGGTATTGTATCGTTAATACTAGTACAGTGTTCAAGCTAAGTCGGGCTGTATAGATAATCTGGGTATAGCTGTTAGGTCCAGAACATGACCATAGTCTTAGATTGTGACGTTGTATACTATGAAATGTTTAAAACTGGATTTGGCTCAGTTTCAACGTTTTCCGAGCCTAGCTCAGTTGATCGTTTATACGTTTCGGGATTAGGTAAGATCACATAAACTTAAGTAAATATATTGATTGATAAAATGATTTGATTTATGAAAGAATTTTAAGGTTTCGGTGTCTGGTTTGATCGCAGGGTTCGTTTCCATTTTCACACGGGTTTGATTATACAAAACGCGCCCAATCCACCCGATTTGTCCGGAATTTTCGTAACAAGTTCGTTTTTATCAATATCATTCAAAAATATGATATTTGACCACTTTTGACATTTTGACATACCAGTCAGTCCGT
The DNA here is from genome assembly GCF_021521415.1 of Bidens hawaiensis. Lineage (NCBI taxonomy): Eukaryota > Viridiplantae > Streptophyta > Magnoliopsida > Asterales > Asteraceae > Bidens > Bidens hawaiensis. The sequence continues at coordinate 111,799 of NW_027492347.1, read as the reverse complement.
TAAACACAAAACTGCCGGTTTCGTTAAAACAATTATAATTTAAATCTTTGATTAATCATAACTAAATATGTACTTATATATAAATTATGTAAATTTTTGTAAAAATACATTAAGACATGGAGAATTTTATAAAAATATTTCCAGAAATTTTATGATTAATTATTTATTTATAAAAATTCATTTAATAGGTTATAATCGTGTAATAAATGGCCCGATTATATCAAACGACCTCTGAAAAATCCGATAATTTTTACCAATGGCCTCAATGTTATTACATAGCCCCTGCAAAATTTCCAGAACCTAACTCTTTTGAAAAAATGTCTTTTTGTGCGTTTTTCGGCTGTTAAAATTTGGTTTAACCATGATTGTACAAACCATACTTAGGCATTTCCAATGATTCCCAAACTTTACCAGTGATCTTACCATCCCATATTAAACTCCAAAACCAAGTTTCAGAATTTTTCAACATGTTTAGCTATTTTTCCCAAATAAACGCTCATAAACGGAAATAAATTCACCAAATATTCTCCGTTTATCGAAAAATTACCAAATTTGAACTGGGACCCATTTATATGATCCCTAATGTCCCTGCAAGTTTTCACAAGCTAACAACAAGCACGTCACAACCTAATACTAAACAGCCCCTAAACGAGTGTTACGGGTTTACCTTGTCGGTTTTCGATGAATTTTGCTAGCTTAAACGATTCTCCGGGTCTCGGGTTGCAAACTCAGTATATCTACATATCATATAACATCAAACCAAGCATAAATCATCCATGTAACAGCCTTGATAATTAGGGTTTCGGTTTTGGGTTCAAACCGAACTTTCTAACCGTAAAAACGTTGTATTCATGTTCTAATCCGCGTTTTTGACCAAAAAAGTATATGTTCCTGGTTTGTAAACATGTTTAACATAAAAACATAATTTTACTTGATTTTTAGGGTTTTCGGATGGTTAAACATGTTTAAAACTAACTAAAACATGTTTATATGTTAATTATATGCATCAAACTTGGTTAAATCTTTATGAAATTTGATCTTACCTTAAGGTTTTGAAAGGGAGTTGAGAGAACAGGGGTTTGGAGCTGCTTTGGACTTCAAACTTTTGAGAATTGAATTGGATAACAAAGCTTGTGGTATAAGCTATATAAAACAAAAATGTGGGGTATGGTGATTGGGTTCCGATCGGAAGTATGAAGGAGCCCCTAATGGGCTGTTTTGGCCCATTAATCTCATTATAAAAGCCCAAACATGAAAAGCCCACTTCAAATTTAGTTCGGGTTCGGTTTTTTGCAAGAAAATTAATTCGGGTGTGAGAAATAGCGCAAAAACGAGTGTTTTTCAGCTTATTTTTGTAAAATAAGAAAAACGTACTGACTCGTTGTAAAATTCCAAAATATTTTCACGGATTGCTTAGAACATGTCATATAAGTGTTTTATAAATCTTTTTCGGCTTAACGGATGCTACAATGCTTGTTTTGATATTAACGATTGCGTTTAAGCTTATAGCGTATCGATAAACGAAACCTTTTTCGTTTAAAGAGTTTTAAACGTACTAAGGCCTAAATATCAATATGTTAGCCTCTATAATATATATATAACTCGTATATGACCCCTCAGTATGTATACGGGTCATAATTAGTATCAGTCGGTTACTCGTTTAAGCACTACGAATTAACCGATTTATCGTTTACTTGTTACGTAATGAATATAGTGTACCTCGTTTTGTCATGAATGTCACAGATGTTTTATTTTTTGGGTAAGCATTGTAAGTGGAAGTATACCGAGTAGACTTTGGATATATTAAACTTTCCGAGTAAGGTTTTATTAACTTAAAAGATAAATATTGTTTTTAATATATCAAGTGGATAATGTTACTGTGCGACAGCTAATAATTTACAAAATGACAAAAAGCATTTAAAACCCACTTTCAAAAGGTATATAAGAGGGAGTTAGGCAAAAAATTTTCAACATTACTTTTCCCTCTCTCTCCTTCCACTGCAACTCCTTACTCCCAAAGAAACCTAACCGACTTATCGCAACCAAACCTTAATCCAAACCCTAACTTGAATCAGCCCTCTAATTCCGACTCGGTAAGCAACATTAATGTGTTTTCCGACCACGATTAGACTATAATGGGCTTTGATTATGTATCTGATTACTAATACTCTATTTATGCGTTTAGGTTATAAACTTGTCAAAGAACAGGTTCTTGATGATTTTTCTTTCTCTTTCTTCTTCATTTTTATAACTTGAAATTACTTAAAGTAATGAACTTTATGACTAATTTCACTTTGAATATGTTTGTTTATGTGATTCAGATATGGCAAACGATGAACCCAAATATGTCTTCGAACCAAAACACAATATGTGTGCACTGTTACAAGTCACACCTGAAAATGAGCCGATGGCGAGGATGATAACATGGATGGCACGGTCGAATGTCAGTTTCGCGTTCACTGAAAGCCCTGTGATTTACAGAAATCATTCTTTAGATTTCTTGAGATCTGCAGAACTAGTTGAAGACATCAATGGTAAAAGAATCGAAGCAACCGTTGCTAGACAAGAAATACACATTACAGAAAGGATGATAAGAAGATGTCTACGGTTGAATGATGGTGATCATAATTCCATAAATTTCAGCACACCTCACTTAATGAAGATATTTGAAGAAACAATGGGATATCAAGGAAATGTACACGATGGATAGTTTCAGAAGGGTATGTTCCCTATGTTGTACATGTTTCTTATTCATCATGTGATACACGGATTTGCTCCAAGGAAGGGATCATGGACCTTGATGAGTCATGATTTGGAAAATGCCACGGTTGGAATTATATATGATCTACCATTCAATTTTTCAAAGATGATATTTGAAAGATTAGTAGTAAACTTGAAGAAGGATGAAAAGAAAAGATTTTTACAATATCCAAGGTCCCTACAGATAATCTTCAATAGTGAACTTCAAGATCTACCCACTGTTGGAACTATACACCTGTTGCAAAACCCTGACACATACAAAAGAATCAAGAATCCAGGTGTTTCAAATATATACAACTCAAATGTCCCATTTGAGATATTGCCATGGTTGTTGGACCATGATCTGAATGTGATGCCAGTGCCTGAGTTAAGCTCAGAGGAGGAAGGAGTTGATGATGATGAGAGTGATGATGGAGACTCTGATGATGAAGATGATGATATGAATGGAGATGATGGAGGAGCTAGAGTAGCTATAGACATTGTTTCACCTGATCAGGGGGAGCAACTTGAGCAAATAGAACAACCTATTCCATCACCACCACAATCACCATCACACATTGACCAACCCATTATACCATCACCACCACAAACTCCACCACACCAAATCACTCACACACCACCAACAACAAGCCCAATCCATAATGATCCATTCATTTCAAGCCCACCTCATACACAATCACCACCACCATCCATATTTCAAACCCACACCACAAACCAAGAACAGCCTGAATATGAACATTTCACCACATCACCACCTACAACACCACCAATTGACACTGACACTGTTCTTCTGACCTTGTTAAAAGAAAATGCTGAGCTAAAAAGAAGAAATGAGGAGGTGACTAATGAAAATGTGATGCTGTTGGAGAAGTTGGTACAAGCTAATAATAGAATTCAAGCAGAATGCTAAAAGAAGAAAGAGAATGTAGCTATCACAGATGTAGCTACTGATATTCTTACTGATATAGCTATTGATGTCTTAACTGACATACAGACAGAAGTAGAGACTAAAGTGATAAATGAAGGAGATACTGCTACTGAGGAGATAGTATTTACTGAACCAGAAATTGAACAAGCAGAATGCTCCAAGACTGTAGAGTATGATGAAGAAATGGATGAGCTTGATAGAGAAATTGATAATTTCCCTCTTGAAACTGAAGAAGAATAAAAGAAAAAATTAGACAAGGAAAAAACAAAAGTCACAGAAGAAGAGCCTACTAAGGCATATTAAGAGAAAGATATCCTGTTTACAGATGATGCTGATGCTGCCAATGATGCTCTAAGGGAACAAGAAAATATCTTAAGAGAGACAAGGGACAGAGAAATACTGGCCCAAAATATGGACCCTGTAGAGTTAGCAGAGCAGGAGAACTTGATCACACAAGCCAAACTTGCAAAAGAAATAATTGATGATGTGGCTGATCAAGAGATGATTGAGGAGTTGATTAAACTGAGCAAAGTTGAGGAAGCAGACAACTCCTTGGCTATGGTGATTAGTATGTTTCAACCACAGAGCCAACCTAAACCTGAATCTGAAGAAATGCCTCAAAGGGAACCTGAAAGGGAACCTGAAAGGCCAACTGGTGAATCTGTTGACGAAATGATGGCTAATATCACCAGAATCAGGATGGAAAGAGCCAAAAAATTTGAACAAGTGTATACAAGAAAGAGGAAATTTGATGAACAAACAAGGAATGATGAGAAGAAAACAAAGAGGGGGAAATGGGATGAAAAGAACAAATGCTATGTTGAGACTCCTGATGATGAAGGTGGTAATGAAGCTACTACAGACACTGCAACCAGGACAACAATTTCAGGTGTTCCTAATGTGCCATTCAGAAGTGAACCAGATCATCCACCTTCTGATGAACCAAAGATTGATGCAATGAATGATTTAACTGAATGAGAGGATGAGTCTGAGGATTCAGATGATAATGATGATGACCCTGAAAATAATCAAGGAAAAACTGTCAAAGCTGCTAATGTTGTGTCTCCTCAAGTCACAATGACTGTGGAACATAGGCCAAACATTAAGCTGAGTGTGTTGGAAGCTAAAAGGAAAAATTCATTGGTTATAAAGTTAAGAAGATTTCGTATAAGCTTCGAAACCCTGGCTGCTATGAATGATGATGAATTGAAGCAGAAATTAGAAGAAGAAAATAATACTCTCAACAAGCTTATGCAACAAATGAATAGAGATGCCCAGAAATACAGAGATTGTCTCAGAAGGCATAACTATTCTAAAAAAAAGTCTGTCTCATTTTAACTTTGACCAACTAAAAGATTTGTATAACAGTGAAAGAGAAAAAGGTCATTGAAAAGTGTATAAAAGAAAATGAGAAACTTGAAAAGACAAAAGCTTTAAAGAAAAAGTTTGGAGGCATGTGTGGATACCTGCTGGAAAGATGTATGAAGCCTGAGATTGTTGAGAACCTATCCAGAGAATCAGTGTTGGACCAGTACAACAAATTGAAAAGAAAAGAAAAACTAAAGAGGGTCCAAACTGAGAGCTCTAAACAGTCTGAACCAACTGATGAACCTCAAGTAAAGATGAGAAGAATTCAAACTCTGAGGGAGAAGACAAAAGAAAAAGTCAGATCAGTTGAAACCCCTACTCCTCAAGAAGTGAAGCCTGAACCTGAGGATGAACCATTTGTTCCTTGGGAGAATGAAGAGATGATCAACATTTTGAGGAACATAATGATCAATCAAAGGGGAATGAGTGAAGCAGACTTTAATGTCTTGGAAAAGGAGGATCTGAAAAGCCTTTTCTATTTTCAAAAGAGTGAATGGGAAAAAGCTTTAAGAGAAGGTGAGAACCCAAGATACTATGCAGATGGAAGATTTGTACCTGCTGGGTTGGCAAATACTCCTGGAATGGCAAAAATGTTACTAGAACTTAAAGAACATGGAGAAAATGTTGTTGAACTTGCCAATCTTCCAACTGAAATGGTAGAGGCCATCTACATAAAGTTTTTTAACTTAAGGCCTGGGAAACCAAAGAAGTCTATTCCTTTCAGGCCTCCAATTTCAAGAAGATTTACACAAGGTGGAAGAGGTCAAGGAGGACGAGGTGAAACAAGCAGTTCTGCACAACAAAGAACAATAAGACCACAGTCTGATGTGGATCTTCCTAGAGAACTATAATTTGATTCTGTTACTGAGTCTTTGAAAGTGATTATGGAAAGCCGATCGTTATGAGACATAGTTGTGAGAAGTGATTTCTATGAATACACTTAGGAACAACTAGAAAGAATGGCCAGACTCAACTTGTATGATTACCGAAACAGAAGTAGGATGGCTGGAAGGCAGATGAATAATATGTCAAAGTTTTTACTGGATGAAGCTGAGAAGGGGTTCCCATTCTTAAAAGAAAAGAGAAGCTGGAGAATGATTCAGCTTCACAAGTCAAAGAGGATAGAAAAATTGAAGAGAATGGACATTGCTGAAAGAGACTTTGTGATGAACGTCAGAGATAGGAATCCCCTATCAAATATGAACACATGCATAAGTCTTGAAAGAAGAATGACACGACCCAACTACAAAGAAAATGCGGGTCACTATGTACAGAAAGAAAATGCGGGTCACTATGTACAGAAAAATTCTGATGGAAAAGTTCTGGATATAATCAAGAAAGATGCAGATTTGACCTACTTGCATAATGAAGACTTGATGGATATAAGAGATTTGGTGATTCCAAAAGGGCACATTCACTACCAAGTTCTCAATATCTTTAGGGAAAGAGCTGCATCTGTAATAACAATGAGAAGATAAGCTGCCTACAATGAATGAAAAGACAAAATTCTTAGAATAGGCTTTCTTATGTAATGTCTACGGACAGCTTTTGAATATATAATTTGTTTATGTCATTTGAATATGTAATTTGACTTTGAATTTGATGTGTATTTTTGACTAAGTGTAAGTAACCTTAGAAATGTTTTGGGTCAGCTGAGGTGTTCCAATCTAGGGGGAGATTGTTGAGTCAAACAATTGACCTAAGGGGGAGATTGTTGAGTCAAAGATTTGACCAAAATGAAGTACATGGAAGATTGGAATCTTCTCAATCTCCTCAGAATTCGCTAAGTATGGATCCGGGCACACCTTAGACATCCGAGAAAGCTTTTACTTAGTCGGGTACGATATTTTGTCTTTCGGGCAAGGTTATCTTCAAATAGTCTTCTTTAGTGGATATCCGAGCAGGGTTTGCAAATTAGTGCATTGTCGGGAAAGGTTCACTAGTTTATGTAGATCCGAGCAAGGTTCACTTTGTCAGGCAAGTCTGTTGTTCATAGCCAAGTAGAATTCACTCCCGAGTAAGCTTTCGGCTAACCAAGTCCATGAAGCCAAGTGATTCGTAGACCGGGCAAGGTATTCATTAATAATTGTGGTCCGAGCAAGCTTGATGTATAAATGTAATATCTCTAAGTAACATCGGGCAAGGTTCAACTCAAGCAAGGAACAGTACTCCCGAGTACACTTTGCTAATAAGTTATCTTATAGCAAAGAGTTGAAATGGACCATCGAAGAACAAGGTTGCTTGTAAGTTTTTGTCGGGCAAAGTCTGGCAAAGTCAAGAAGACTGAAGTCTACCCGGTGAGTATTTTAATTGGTAAAATACTCTTCAAGTCAAGTCTACCCGGAAACTGATCCCGGGCACACTTCAATGTTACCAAGTCCTGAAGGATGGCAGAGTACACAGCGTACTTGGAAAATGAAGATTGATGCAAAGCCTACCCGGAAGACTTGTTTTACACTTAGAATATTTTCTGATTATGTAATTTGAATATGTATGTACGTTTGGGGTTTCTAGAAGAAATGACAGCTGTCCTAGGTTGGCAGGCCTATAAATAGAATGTTTTAGGGCACGCCGCCTACGAACACACGGACAAGGGCAGACAGACACATTTATTAAGATAGAATATTGTGTGTGACGGTTGTCTTTGTACGGATAAACCCTCTTTCAAGAAACCCTAAATCGATTATCCTATTTGTATGATAAATGTTATATAACTGGAAATCTTTTGAGTGAATCTTGTTTATGTTGGTTATCATTGAATACTTATTAAGCAACCGTATGTTTGTTATTGATTCCGCCTTTAACAAACGGTCATCTTTCTAAATATAGCAACCCGTCATTAACTCCCTTGTCGACACATCAATCTGTGTGAGTTATGTCATGATTAAGTAGGATCCAGCTGTAATCGGGGACCTGACACAGTTCTTTATCAAACTCACTCGGGTTATCCATATTATCCCCAAACTGCAGCCCCCGTCTTATCACCCCATGAGTAATAGTGATAAGCTACCCTTTAACTTCAGCAACCATGTGGTTCTCGGACTTGATATAGCGTGCCGAGTTCCAGAATGGACGAACAATGCTAAAATGAACAGTTGGTCTAGCAGTAATAGTATAATTAATACGAGATCGTCTTAAGAAAGCCAGCACATCTCCAGATAGATCCTCATCAGCAAAGTTCGTACCGACAAAAGCACAGCTGTTATGCTTCTTGTCGTACGGTAGTAAAGGAAGATCAGGTACTTGTTGTTGTTGTATCGGTTGTTTCTCAACATGAAGAGGATCCTGAACCATCTCGCCAGCCATAATAAATCTAAGTATGATTCGTTAAACTTACTGATTCGTTATAACGAATCAGGTATTTCGTTATAACGAATTACTTAATTCGTTAGTTATACAGAACCACGAACTAGTCAAAACGAATTAACTTTGTAAACATAACGAATTAAAGAACGACTATGAAGGAATTCATTATATAATTCACGAGATGTCATCAATAACGAATTGAGCACGAATTGACCATGAATTATTATCAATTCGTTATCGTATAACGAATAAGCACCAATAATTTTCAATTTTGACTTTCTAGAGTCAAAGTCAAAATTGATAAGAACATTTGAAGGTCAAATTTGCTACCCAGATTCAATTTCACCATAATACACGATGTAAAACCTTACAAATGATCCTATTCATATCGGAAACACATCGACGGTCGATTAGTGTTGTCCATTTTGATTGGATCTTAGTAAAAAATAGGTTAATTGATGTTTATAAAAATAAGTTCAAAACTGATAACAAAATCAATCACAAGACCCTTGTAATGACCATGTAATACGATGAAAATCATTACGTTTTGATCCACAATACCTTACGGTGCTTAGATGATGATCAAAAACAACAATACAAAAGGTCGAAAAATCTCAAAAATTTTTGTGAGAGTTTGCTTAGTGAGGAAGAGAGTAGAACAGTGAATGAAGACGAATCGGTCTTCACAGTTTCCTATAAGCAATGAATGGGCACAATTTCCAAGACAACGAATCATCTGATTCGTTTATTTTGAAATAACGAATTAGTCGATTCGTTATCATATTCATTACACGTGGCAACAAATTCATTACATGTGGCAATAAATTCGTTACACGTGGCAACCAATTTGTTACACGTGGCAGATTCGTGATAACTTACACGAAGTAATAACCAATCAAATGTAATTCGTGCTTAATTCGTTATATGATGAATGACGAATTGGTGTCATTCGTTACAGAGTGGCGGAAGTGAATTATATTGGTAACGAATTGAATTAATTCGTTATAATTAACCCCATTCGTTATTCATAAATAACGAATCAAGTTTGAAAAAATAAATGAACGAATAAATAACACATCAAACCCATGCCCCGATGACCATATACTTTAAGAATCTTACCCAACGTGATAAGTTGAAATACCTTAACGTGTTTTACGCTCAAAACACTTAACTTAAAGAAAAATCAAATAATATGTAAAATAAAATAATAAATTCTTTTTGAAATTTTTCATTTTTTGTTTCAAAATATTTACAGTTTAACATCCGAAAAACAAACATAAAGCAGAGAGTAAAATATTTTTGTGTTTTTGTATGTTTTTCAAAAGTAGTACATGTTTTTGTATTTTTGGTGAGTTTAAGCAGAGAATCATATTGACCAAATTGTCTTTCCATCACAGTTTTATATTTCAGCGATATTATGACTGGCGTTAAGTCGGTCATTGATATTGTTTTCCACTTAAATCTTATAATAAACGTTCAAGCATTTTTGTGATATGATTAAATTTCAATTAGAGCACAGAATATCAGAAACTATCAGCCTCTAATCTTGGTTCAAGCTTAATTTGATTTTACCGTATCACCCCAACTTGACTTAAACCATTATATTGTCGATCAAAATTTGAATTTATAGAAATTATTAAGCAATGCATCAAGTTTCTTTTACTGTGAGTGAGTATGCACGAGTCCATCTTTAGGCTTACATACATTGTATCCCCTGGGGTCCGTTTGTTACTGGTATTGAGACGCGTGCAAGGGAGGAACAAATGTATGATTAACAGCGGATTTTGATCAAGTCAGTAGTTTAGTTTGTACGATGTACAGCAGTGATCAAGTTTAACGACTTTGGGTTTGCTCTAAAAGTGGTTGAAATATTCATGCATATGAATACCCAAATGATTAAGCCGCATAAAGACTCCAAGTGTCAAGAACCCTAACTCCTGTTATTTGCTTTATTTAATTTTTGGTGATCAAACAAATATAAGACTTGAGTATGATAGGCTATTACATTTCTACATTCTCACCGAGATTTTTGTTAGAGACTAACACCTCTTTCAATTTGGCATTTCTTTATATTTATATCACATACTTTACTCTAATGGTTTGTTGAAGACTTATCAAGGCACCAATGCAATTAAGAACTCAGTCTTTTAAGCTTATTTCTTTTAGGGATATGGGACCAGATGATCAATGTACTATCATTTTCTATTTTTGCTTCAAAACTCATTTTTGAGGAGCATAAAAATAAATTCAATCACCCCAGTCACTTTCAGTCTATAGATTAATGGCTATCCTATCAATCTACAAGTAGATAACTGGACCAAAACATGCAAGCATGCTCCACAAACTTAAATAACAAACATAATTTTCAGCGAGAGAATAAAGTAAAACGCATAACAATCGCCCCAACTACTTTCCATTATCAGGTGAATGGCTATCCCGAACATTTACAAGTAAATATCAGGACCAAACATATACAAGTATATGTCCTTCAAATATGAGTAATTAACATAATTTTCGGCGAAAGAATGCAAAAATCGTTTTGGATTTTCTCTTTACATACATAAAAATTCACAATCTTTTTGTCTTTTCGGATTTTTCTATACATACGAAAAATTCACAATCTTGTTGTCTTTTCGGATTTTACTATACATACGAAAAATTCATAATCTTTTTGCCTTTTCGGATTTTTCTAACAAAAATCACAATGTTTTTGTATTTTTCATCATTTTTTAACTGTTTTTTGTTTTTTTTCTTTTTTATACAAACAAAAATCACAATCTTTTTGTATTTTTCTGATTTCACCCCCAAAACCCAAAACATAAAAATGAAAGAAAAATATACAAAAAAACAAAATAAAGATAATTATCCTTGTTTAAGGACCTCAGCAAGTGTTTTAATACCGTTTTGACCAAGCAAAAAGTTAAAACGAGTTTTGTCAAATGCCTTGTTAAACAGGTCGGTGCGTTGAAAATCCGTGTGAACTTTTTCAATATCAATTAATTTCTTTTCAAAAAAGTCTCGAATGAAATGATATCGAATCTCAATGTGTTTTGTTTTCCAATGTTGCATAGGATTTTTGGTGATACTTAAAGCAGCAGAGTTATCAATTAAAATTGGAGTAGTAAAAAACTTCAAACTATAGTCGCGCAGATGTTGTTGGATCCATAAAACCTGTGAACAGCAACTCGAGGCTACCACGTATTCTGCCTCCGCGGTTGAAGTGGAGACCGTTGTTTGCTTCTTACACTTCCAAGAAACAAGCCGACTTCCTAAAAATTGACACCCTGCTGAAGTTGATTTGAAATTGATCTTGCATCCTCCATAGTCCAAATCGGAAAACGCAGTGAGTTCAAAATTATCGTTCTTGGGATACCATAACCCGATGTCAGGATTACCCCTCAGATATTGAAGTATACGTTTAACCGCCGCCATGTGAGTCACTCGGGGACTTGATTGGTACCTAGCACACAAACAAACTGAAAACATTATGTCAGGTCGAGAAGCAGTTAAATACATTAAAGAACCAATCATAGCACGATAAAGGGTAGGATCAACGGTATTCTCCAATTCTTCTGTGACAAATTGTGACCCACGGGAAGAGGCTTCGAAGGGATTTTTCCGGCAGTTATCTTGAAACGGCTCAAGACATCGTTCACATATTTTGTCTGATGAACGAAGATTCCCTTATCAGACTGATGAACCTGCAACCCTAAAAAGAAATTCATCTCCCCCATCGTGCTCATTTCAAACTTCATTTGCATTGACTTCTTGAAATCCTTACACAGCTTGTCGTTTGTTGAACCAAAAATGATGTCATCAACGTAAATTTGGACGAGGATCAGATCATCACCAATATTCTTATAAAATAGAGTGCAATCGACAGTTCCTCACTTGAAGCCATTATCAGTAAGATGGTCAGCAAGAGTGCCATACCAAGTTCTCGGGGCTTGATGTAGACCATACAGGATCTTGTTCAATCAGTAAACTCCGTCCGGATAATCTGGAACTTCAAAACCAGGAGGCTGCAAAATAAACACTTCTTCATGCAATTCTCCAATAAGAAACACGCTCTTCACATCCATCTGATAAACTTTAATGTTCTTGAAAGCAGCATAGGCCAAGAATATTCGCATATCTTCTAATCGGGCGACAGGAGCATACACTTCAGTGTAATCTATGACTTCTTGCTGATGAAATTCCTGAACAACAAGTCTTGCTTTGTTTCTGACGATCACACCACGATCATCATTCTTACACTTAAATACCCACTTCGTAGGAATTGGTTTCTTAACTACCGATTTATCAATGAGATCCCATACACCCAGTCGATGAAACTGTTGCAATTCTTCCTGCATTGCTTCTACCCAATATGGATCAACGAGAGCCATACAAACATTTGTTGGTTCTACTTGAGATAGTAAGAAAGTGTATTTTGCAAGATTCATTATTACCGAAGAATGCATATCAGCATACGCACATAAAATAGAATTAGTTGAATTAGCAATTTGATGACGTGTTTGCACACGTACATCAAGATCACCAATGATGTTGTCCTGAGGATGATATGAATGAATCCGAAGAATTGGATTCTCAGACACAACAACAGTTTCAAATATATTAGTTATATTCTCCTAAACATCATGAGACGATTCACCAGTCTCATGTGTTTCAGGAAGAGGAGCTGAGGAGGAATCAACAGAATGACCATCATCAGATGAGATCGAAATCACATTAGACGTATCAGGAAGATCATCTTGTGAAGCATCAACATAATTAGAACCAAAAGATCTTGGAGGTAAGAATTGATCTTCAAAATAAGCACGCACCAAGTCTTCATTTGGTTGATCGGTTAATTCAGTGAACGAATTAAATAAACCCTCATAATCGAACATCCAATCAGGTCCTTTACCTTGAGGAGGTGAGGTATACCTTTGGCAATCAACATGATACCACTCCTCAACTCAACCCGAAGTAAAATTAAATACACGTTTCTTAGGTGATGCGTAACCCAAGAAATAACCTTCAATTGTCTTTTCTTCAAATTTTCCCGCATCTTTCTTCAACATAGTACAAGGACACCCCAATGGTTCCAAGTACTTTAAGTTAGGTTTTCTCTTGTTCAGAAGTTCATAACTAGTCTTTTGAAGCTTCTTCCCAGTTAAAACACGATTAAGCGGGTAACAAGTAGTATTCACAGCCTCGTTCCAGAATTGAACCGGAAGCTTAAAATCTGCAACACCATTCTATTGAGATACATAAGGAGCACTGTATTCCTGATGAATTCCTTTCTAAATACAAAAGAAATACAATACATTGTTTTTGAACTCCGTACCATTATCACTTCGAATACATCTCACTTTCAACTTATACAGTGATTCGATCTTAGTGATTAAAATTTGAACTAGAATAGGTGTTTGATCTTTTGAATTCATAAATATAACCCACAAATACCTTAAATAGTCATCGGTGGAAACTAAACAGTACCAATCACCAGCGATACTCTCACGATTCACAGGACCAAACAAATCCATATGAAGTCGTTCTAATAGAGTGTCAATGGTATTGATTAACTTAGATGAGTGAGTTTTTCTTCCATTTGCCTTTCTTGCAAGCAATACAGTGGTCAGTTAACTTAAAGTGTTTCAAAGAAACACCTTCGACCAAGTCATTAGCCATTAAATAATTCATCTTTCGAACATGAATATAAAATCCTTCTGTGCCACAGAATCGTGTCCTTTTCAGTTGCTTTAGAAACGAAACACGTCTCGACAGAAGTAGATACATTAGAACTCATGTTTAACACATAAATATTATTTGATCGAGGGGATCGCATGACAACCATTTCCTCTGGAATGACATATCCCGGTTTTAGGATAATGCAATCCTTATCATTAAATACAGTAGTGTACTTTTTATCACAAATTTGTGACACTCAATAAGTTACGATCAACTTTGTCACAATAGTTGACTTTTTCAAACGTGATATGCCCATTTGAAACATCAGCTTCTTGTGTTATCATACCACCCGAATTTCCCGCAAAAGCAACGTACCGTCCTTGAATATTTTTGACATTTATTAGAAGATTGATATTGCCAGTAATATGACGAGCGCATCCACTATCCATGATCTAGTTTTCACCAAACATAGTCTTTGATGAACCCTACACACAAACATAAAGTGATTAGTTCAAAAAGGCAGTCCTGGCCTCAGTCTTGGGTACCTTTTGAGTTTCACATGTTGAATCAAAATTAACAGAATTCAAACATTGTTCAGCAACTTGTGAATAAATTACAGGCCTTTTAGATTTTCGTCTTAAATAGGCCGCTTGAACGACATTCGTATTCACGTTTTTATAAACAGGCTCAGTTGGAACAAATTTGGCTTTTACATTAACTGTTTTTTCATTTACATGAATCACTTTTCGAGGATTCACATCAGAAAACATAATGTGAGTTTCATCATCGAAAGACATTGGTCTTTTCAAAATCTCCTTTATCATAGGAACGGGTCTAGATTGTTCCTTGATAAATGAATGAAGATTTTTGAGATTTCTTCAATCCACAGTTTCTAACCACGTGACCTTGTTCACCACAGAGAAAGCAAGTTCTCATATCAACATGTTCACGTTTAGGTGGTGTAGAAACATCTGCAACCGAAGGTTGATGATAAACTCCAGCAATTGGACTTTTATCTAAGTCATCAAACGTCACAGATTTCCTTTTCATGTAGACATCCAGATTTAAACAATTAGAAAAACTTTACAATGAATCAGTTCCATGAGATTTTACAAACTGAACCTTTTTAGCAGATTTTAACAATTGTTTTGCTTTTACTAAAGGATCCACAACATTTGATGTCTTAGTTTTCACAAATTCTTGTTTAAGATTTTGAATCTTGAAAGTTTCATTTTGAAAGACGCTTTCAATCAACTCAGGCTTGATTAGATTAAGCGGAATGTCTTTCTCAGTGAAAACTTTGCTAATTCCTTTTAGCTTAAACACACGACCAGTTGAAGAGTTTAAAGCAGGAGGATTGACAAAACGCATCAAATCCTCATCTGAAATTTTTGGTTTTTCAGATTTCTTTGCTATAACCTTAACTTGTTTCTCCATTTTCACTTGAGTTGTATTTGAACCATACACAGCTTCATCATATTCATGAGGTTCACATAAAATGTGATTTGAACGTGGAATGTCCTGATTTTTGTGTACAACATCAGGTTAAAATACATCCTCATTGATTACTTTTTCAACATTATTTTCAACAAAGACCTTGTTGCTTTGAATATGAGATTTTTGTGATGAAGATTGGGCACTCACATTGTTATATTTAAGCACTTTAGATTTTGTCTCAACAACAGGTTCATTAACAACCGTTTCCTCATTTCCAGCAAAAGGATTTGCTGTGTAATCATTATGAAATGGTGGTGGTACTTCAACAAAACCTACACCTTTCTTTGAATCTTTTTGCTTACTTGATACTTCAATAATTATATTTAGCAAAAATGATGAATTTCTAAATTTGCCCAATTTATTATTCAACTCAGGAACCTCATTTTCAAGTTCTGTTATCTGGGATCGATGTTTCAAAATTTCTTGAATTTTTTTTATCATTAAATGTCATTTTGACAGACAATTCAACCTTGATGTCATGATTACTAACAGAAAATGCTTCAATTTTCTTCCTAGATCTCATTTGAGATTCTAATGATTGTCTATAAGTATCCTTAAGTGAAGCAATTTCTTTTACCAAACTGTCATTATGTGTTTTCAAAGTTTCTAACTTAGGCTTATTTGTCTCACAAGCAATACAAGGCACAATAGCAGACAGCTTAATAGAATTAGAAGAAGAAGAAGAAGAAGAACTAACCTCATCGATCTTGGCCATGCACAGAAATGTGGTTGGCTGCGTATGACATGAATCATCAGAATCCGATTCAGTGTCATTGTCGATGACAACTCGTTCCCACTTTGAAAGCTTTCATTCAACTCAAACATAGCCAAATTCGCTTGATTATCTTTGCACAATAATCTTTAAGACCAGTCAGTTCCATCAGCAGCAGAGGGTAGAGCTTGTGTTCCCGAAGAAGATGGTTTACTGCCAGATGGTCTGTTAGCATCATTGCCCTTTTTCACAAGACTTCTGCCTTCGTTTCGAGGTCCATTGTACTCTTTCTTTGGTTTGTCACACTCTTTCGCAAAGTTTCCAAACTCTTGACATTTATAGCATTTGACTTACAGTTTATCAAAACCAACCTTCTTGTTCAACGATGGTAGATCTTTCCCACTTCTTTGCATTAACTTCTCACTTTTCGCACGATCATTGTCATATTCCACTTAAGATCCATAAGTTCCAAATCATCAGGATCGATTTGGTCATAATCTTCGTCGGTTAAATCACTTGCTGCTATTTTACTACCTACCAGATTCTCATACGAAGTCATAAAAGCACAAAGAAACAAGAAATTCTGTTCAGCTTCTTTTATGTTCACATTTGGTGGTGGAGTGAAGTTGTTTGTAGAAGAAGATTCACCAGGTCTCCCAGTGTTCCAGTGTACCCAGATTCCATGAAACATGCATTTGGATCACTACAAGCTCAAGAGCCCACATTTGCATTTTGAGTGAGAAACGCCGTAATCGGAGATGTAGTGCTGCTTAAGTGCATACTTCCTTCATAGAAAGACGGATCTTGAACTTCTTTTGATGACTTTTGACACTTTCAATCTTTTGCATAAACTCTGAAGTCGTCAAATCTTCGTTTTTGAAATAATTATTTTCTTTTAACACCATAAGAAAATTAGAATATGAAGCAGGTAAAGCGTTCTTCACAGTGTCAATCTTAACATTTTCATTTGGTTCCATTTTTAACTTAACTATCTCATCGATAAGATTATTGAATCTTGTAGTCATTTCTTCTACGGTCTCTCCCTTTAACATGTTAAAGTTTCGAAATTGAAACTTCAACATTACCTTTTTGCTTTCTTCGGTATTTCCCATACTTCTCATTTTAAGATGTTGAAATAATGAAGCACAGATCTTAATGCTCCCAACTTGATGGAATATATTATCAGGTAAAACCATAGTGAGAGTTGAGTATGCTTTAGTCTCAATCTCTAAAGCCTTCTTCTCTTCTTGGGAATATTGTGAAAAGGCTTTAGAAGTAAAACCAATAGTCTTATCACCAATCATTGGTACATTATACACTTCATCAAGACAATAAGAACAATCAGGATGAAAAGAACCAAGATGTGCTCGAAACCAAGGTTCCCATTTTGCAAAATCACTGAACTTCATTAGTCGAGGACATTTGAAATGAGATCCAATTTCAGCATCCAAATCTAACATTTGCTGCATGAGTGCGTTCTGAGATGCCAATGCATAAAAACCAGCCATTGTTAATAAACAATTTCAAATTTGACCAACAGGTCAAACTTAAGGGTCAAAATGAAAACTTTTGTGACGAACCAGACTTAGATAACGAATCAGATAAGATGACGAATCAGGATTAATAACGGACTGGTAACGAATTAGGTTATAACGAGTTAGAGACGAATCAAAGACACGTAACTACCGAATCAGTAACAGATTGCTGATGAATCATTGAATAATTTAAATGATGAATCAAGTTGACGAATCAAGTAGACGAATCAAATAGACGAATCAATTTGACGAATCAAGTAGACGAATAAATTTGACAATCGTCAATTTCAGGTTAACTCCGTTAACTCAACTCCGTCAATTCAAACTTAAAGATTACTGAATCTTTAACGCACACCTCATTACATTTAAACTAGGGTTTAAATGACGCTTAACACTTACTACATGTGTAGTCTTTCGGGAATTGCACCGAAACGCAAACGAATTGACGAAAACAATTGATGAATTAACGAAAAACGTCAAAACAATAATTATGTGATAATTGTGTGTTAGACTTATGTGTTATGTGATAACATTGTATAAACGTTAACTCAATGTGCTAGAACTAGTTATTCAAGCTAGAAAAGTAACATTTGGAAGCTGAGGGACTAAAGTGTAACATGTTATTATAAATAATAACATAAACCTAAAACCCTAACACACTTTCTCTCCTCCCACACCGATCGGCCCTCCCTCTCACCCCCTTGGCAGCCGTCGGCCATCACACACACACATACAATCAAGATTGTTCAAGTTTGATTGAAGATTAAGGTGCTAGGAAGGTATAAACAACTATCATATGTATCCTCTATGCTTAATTTCGATTTTTAATGGGTTAATTATAAACCCTAGGTCCGATTTTAATAGGTGATTGTGTTCATGTGTCTTGTTTTGATTGAAAGATGTATTGATTGTTGAATTGATAGCTAGTATTGGTGTTATTGCATGTTAATCGTTTGTTTCTTGATTTTGAGTTCAAGTAAAACCCTAATCAAGTATGTATTGTGTAATTGATATGCATGGATAGTGGTTATGGTGTATAGAGTGTAATATGAACGGATTATGGTCTATAGATGGTTAATATGCTGAGTTTTGTGGCAAACAGTTTCTGGACAGATTGTGTTGTTGATGTTCAATTGACTGTAACGGGGTGTAAATGTGAAAATTGGTTGAGATAATTGATACTACAGTAAACTAGGTTGAGTCTAGTTTCTAAAGAATATAAATTTGCAATTTTTGGACGTGTAAAATTTAACCTTTATGATTTTACAAAAACGTTGTGCAAAGATGAGTTGTTAGACCTGCTGTTAGGTTATCTTGTAAATATTATATCTCATGAACTACAAGACTAATTGGGTTGGTTCCACTTCTGGAAGTTGACTTGTTGAGTTAGGAACCTAACCCAAGTGGTCTTGCATTTGTTGGATTTTTCATTTAACGGGAATTTTAAATAACATTCTGTTGCGCATGAATTTGACTGTTATGAGTTTGCTGTAATGAGTTGATTATTGTGAGAAACCTATGTGGAATAAAAATAAAATAAAATATGTTCTGGAAACCTAAGACATGTATGCTTTTGTGACGATTTTTGATGAATTAATTGAGATGCTATGATCGGTGGTATAGTATAATTTTTCAAGTAGAGTTCTGTCGATAAGAAAACTAGTTGCTGAATTTTGTAAAAGTTGCATGAAACATGGGAATTGCTAATTGATTGTCGTGTTTTGACCAAATTGCCCTTGCGGGGAATAATTGCTAGTTAATTGTTATAATTTGACCAAATTGCCCCTGCGGGGAATAGTTGCTAGTGATGTACATTATTAATGCATGACACGTAAACAATTGTTCACACATGTATCGTATCACAAATGTACTTGTTAAGTCACACACGATTCACAAACGAAACACGAAACGTAATTTGTGCATAGGTGTTATGTGCCGAGTCTAGAGACTCGATAATAGTTCCGACACTTAGAAAATCTCTTTGTTGTTTTAGAACGCTAGAGAGAGTTTTCTGTGACGCGCATCACTTGGTGATTTATTTTTGGGAATTCTTCGCAAACAGTGAGTTCACTTACCCCTCTAAACTATTTTCAAACGCTTTTCACTTGGGGAGATAACATACTCCGAAAACGCATTTAAGATTTTGTTAATATAAATTATATATCACTTGTAAAGACTAAGTGGCAAACGCAATAACTAAAGTCCTTCATTCACATCGAACCGTTTAGTATTGGATAATAGCGAGTCGTTGTTGAGTAGTACTACTGGGTTTGACAAACCCCACCCAACGCTAAACTCGACTGGAGGTCGAGTGGGTGTAATCTTGGCTAAACACATACCATGGTCGGGATAGACCTGGTGGCAAGGCAAATGATAAACAGTCAGCTTCGGTGTCGAACACTTAGTAATACTTGTTTTATAGGCTAGCTACCTATAGATATATAATTGACATAACACTATCTGGTAACGCAAAACGCTGAACGCAAAACGATGAACGCAAAACCCTGAACGCAAACGCTAAACGCTTTATTTTATATAAACTTGTGAACTCACCAACCTCGTGTTGAAACTTTTAGTATGTTATTCTCAGGTAGCCGAGGCGGGCGCGCGGTATAGGATCATGCATTTTTTGAAACGCTTTTGTTTATGCAACCTGATTTTAAACTGTTATTATGGGGTTTTGAGTCGTCCTGCGTGACGCAACTTTTATCTTATGGTTTTTACGCTTCCGCACTTATTTTCATTTAAACGTTTTTTATGGTTTGATTATAACTAATGATTCCGATCCTGTTAGTTCACACCCTCTGACGGTAAAACTCCGTTAGTGGATTTTGAGGGTGTGACATAGCTCTAAATACTCGTAAACCAATCGTGAATCACGTAACCTTAATCCCGTAACCTTACTCGATCAAACCAAAAACCAAATCTCAATTTACCAACACTCTGTTCCGTACACAACATATCCAAATCAAAATCAATCTAAATCCATTCAAATTCTTAATTCCAACAACACATAAATACATTAAACCTTCCCGAACACAGAATAATCAAACTCAATCCATAATTTTCAAACTCAGAATCAAATCAAAATTCAAATGAATTTAAAAAAAAATTAATTGAGCCAAAATCCTTCAAAAATAGATTCAATAATACTAAATCGAGAGTAATCAGAACACCAAAAGCTCTGATACCACTTGTTAAACACGATTCAGATCTAGACGAGATATTGATTATCAATCGCAGATCTAATTATACCTTAACAGAATCTAGTTCATTGTTATACTCTTAATTAGTATTCATATATATATGTATTAGTTGTATTATGTGTATTAGTTAATAGATTATACGAAGAATTGATCGAGAGAGATTGTGGACAGGGGTTCGTTACTTTATTAATCAAAACTTAAATTAACAATGGACTAACCCTCTATATATAGACGATGGATCCAACTCATTACACATCCCGTAACGAATTGGTGTCCAGTTCGTTAACTTACAGACTCAATAAAGGAAACATAACGAATCTTTGATTCGTTGTGCCCCATTCGTCAACATTCCATGACGAATGGGAACATACATAACGAACTATTAGCCCATTCGTACATCCTTAACGAATGGGTGTTACATTAAATGAACTGGCTAATTCATTAAACATCTTTAATGAATTAGCCTTACATTAACGAACTAACTATAAAAGATAAATATCTTTTCATTATAATAATAATAAATACAAAACGATAAATACAAAGACTCGAGACGACAAAACTGTGCACTAACAAAGATAAAGCATATTGCAACACTTCATTAGATATTGCTATGAAAAGAGTTTTAATTCAATTGAGCATGTCTCATTTGAAAATCAATTAGCGGATGTGTTCACTAAAGCACTTGAATAGCAACTTTACAAAAGCTGATTCCAGATTGAGAATGTTAAAATTTGAATAACCATTTTTGAAAATCAAAACTGTTGCTAGCAATTGATTTTTTAAAATAAAAATGTGTTTTTAATTTTTCAAAAATACTATTTAAACACCTATTATGTTTAGAAGAATGGAAAGCTATTGTTTTCAAAAGGAGAAACATGCCTTCATTTATCTTGCCACAACGAAGCCGAATATGTTGCCGCTAGTAGAACATGTGCACAAGCACTACGGATGAAACATACTCTTCTAGACTATGAGGTGAGTATTTCTTTCATACCTATATTTTGTAACAATAAAAGTGCTATAGTATTAGTAAAAATCATGTGTCGCAATTCAGAACAAAACATATAGACATTAGGCATCATTTTCTTTGGGATAATGTGCAAAACTGTCATATTTACATTAATAAGGTTCCTTCGGAAGAAAACATACATGACATATTCACTAGGACATTAAAAAAGGAAACTTTTTAAATCATGAGATTAGGTCTAGTATTGCTAGATCACAATTCTTGATCAACCTCGGCTAGATATATGGCTAACTCATGTGAAAAATGGGTAAATGACTTCATACGACGGACAGAAGTGACCGTTTATATGGGTTCTTTGGAAGCTTAAAAAGGATCAGTATTCATGGTCGATCCAATCGATCATCAAGGATACAGTCTGCAAATCAATCAAAAGTCCAGATCCACAGTCGATAGAACTGACCGTCAAAATGACCGCCGGAGAGATAGTCTTCATTCAATTTTCACACCCCCATCTCACGGTCGATTGACCGACTGCGTATCGACCATCTAGAGACCTTCGGTGTCCAGACTCACTTTATCTCAACTCCCAAGAAACTCGGATTGTCACTAACCTTAAAAAATTCATGTGTTGAATGTCAAAACACTTTTTGTTTTATTCCTTAAATAGTGAAAGTTAACTTTTTCCTGTCAACAAAGCTTCTATTGATCAATCTCTTCTAGATTCTCTTGTGTGGTGAATTTATAATCCTCACATTTCCAATACAAAGACATGAATGAGTTTATTCACCATTGGTCCAACTCACTAACCTTCTTTAATCTATTTTCATGCATAAATAGATGGTTGATCTACTTGCAAGTTACACATACTTGAGAAAATTTGACACTTGAACTATCCATTGATCCAAAGTCTTCCATAATCAATCTTACTTGTAAACCAATGAGCCCTCACCCAATTCCCTCTAACTTTAAGTTACTCAACAATCGAAGATTCTTGAATGAAGGTTCATTAAGACCAATAGTTTGTCCGACTATGACCTCTATCACTACTTCATGACTGTTTGTTGGCAATTCCTCAAAGACAATGATGAAATGGTGTACCCACCTCATTTTTATGAGTTTTGTGTGGGTTTCAACTTTAATTCATGCTCCTCCACCATCACATTGACCATGTATAATCTTAAATGCTTTTGGACCTTTGCAACATTTTATGATATCCTTCACTTTACAACCGATGATCCCAATGTATTCACCAAGAGTCTATACTTGATTAATATCAGAATTGTCTCAAAGTCAAGAAATTGTTGCCAATATATGCACCCCCACAAACCTCTTCACATGTATCTTATCTTTGTTAGCAATATCTTATCCTTGACTTTTTCTTAGTAAATGATCATTGCGCATAATCACTTTATACCTGGGAAAGACATTCATAAGGTCTATGCAATATATGTTTGTTATTCTATTGCAGTAAAAATTCCATGCCTTGCAACTTGGGATATATTGTGGTGCATTACTTTGTGAATCTTCCACTTTATCTCAAATGCTCTATGAAATATGGAATTCTCCTCACCAAACTCTTTAAGAAACTTTATCTCCGATTTGCACAATCCTACTTCCCTATGAATCGCACTCTCACCAAAAATCAATTTCTTCTTAAGCTTCGTGAACTTGCAAATTATATATCTTATCATGTCACTCCTGCTCCATTATCTCACAACTTTGTGTTTGAAAATGAAGATACTCAAGCATATTATGTTGAGCATGAGATCTATCATCTAGATGGAAACAATGTTGGAAGATTTGAATTTCTTAACATAAAGGAGTGTGTATATGAAAATACAAAGCTTCTCAAAAGACTTGTGAAGAAATTTACAAAGGCCATTCTAGCTGGTTGTGGTCCTGCGTCTTCTAGTCACTCAGGATCTTAGGATGTGATGATCGAAGCTTGAAGACTCATGTTTTGGAAAGTTGCTTGATCAAGACTTGGTGGTGTGTCACTGGCTATGTTTTTCTTATGTTTGGAACTCTAACACTTGTTTAAGCTCTCGTAGGTTGCCGGTTTATGTAGGTCAGATAGGACTTAAAATTACGTTGTTGAACTTTTAGGTTCCGAGTTCATGTAGGCCTGATAGGATTAAACGCATTTGTGTTGTGATATATTTTATTAGTTTTACTTTCTTTTTGGATATATATTTTGCTTGTACTAATAACTTTGTTTTGCGAATACTAAGCATGGTTTAAGGAGGAGCTTATCCAAAATGGTTCTTTAATTGATGGGGAGCTTTGTTTTCAAGGGGGTTTCCCTTTTATAACAACAAAAATGGGGAGACAAATTAAAGATGAAAACTATTGAAGACAAACATGTTAAGGAGACTTTGGTAATTCAATACTTGGAGATTCTACAGCTTAAAGTTAAACATCTACATGTCAAATTTTGCAGATTATTGAAGATCAACAAGTTAAAAACTTAAATATTTTAAAGAATATACAAAAAAACAACCTTTGAAGACTTTACGACTTTTGATGATAACCAATAATCAAGGTGTGTGACATTGTTAACATATCAATGTAGTTAATTCTAACTAGATTATGTCACTTAATAAAATATCTTAAATTGAGTTTTGTCATTATCAAAAAGGGGGAGATTGTTGGAAAACAACGGTTTAAACTTTATTCAACCTTAACTGATAATGACTTAATTAAGACAATGCAACATAAATAGATCTACTTCATCATTGATAACTATATGTCAGCCACATGTCCCTTAAAACTTATTAATCATCATTTGTCATATATAAGCAACACTAAACTTAATAAAGACTACATACATCCAATATCAAGATCATTAAGTTTATGTCAACCAAGGGTGAAATCAAGATTTCTGCAACAACATTGAGGATAAATAAATAGCAAGATTAATCTAGTGGAGACAAATTAACAACTTAGTTAAGATAGGCTGTTAGTTTATATAAACTTAGGATATGTTTATAAAAATATATACTTAAACATAATTGTTTGAATATCAAATATTTGAAAGACTTATTCTACTCCTGTTAAGCCTTTCATAATTCTTCAAGCATTAGGCAACCATATCTACCAAAGGGGCAAGTCAAGCTTAAAAAAGGAATGGGTTGAAGCTTTGGTTGAGGTTGATAAAGTATGTTTAAACCAAATGAGTGAAATACTTGGATTGTGTTGTTTGGATAAGTGAGAAGCACTTGAGACACGTTTTCATATTTGTTGGTCAACATTAGAAGCCAATATATCAATACAATGGTCACACACAACTTTCATTTTGGTAAACCCAATGTGAAGTGGATTGGGCGTCCACGGTCACTGGAAGCGACATGAAAGCGGTCGTCAGGCCACCAGTCCCTTAGCATGTCTCTCACATACTTGGCTTTATAAAGAAGACTTATTCAAACTAAGTATTCTCCCGTTTTCTCTATGCATATTACACACACGCACACACTTCAAGGTTAATCTCTTCAATTATTTAAGTCTAATTAAGACTCAACTATATAGAGAGGAGAAAAAAGTGTATATCAAAAAGAAAAGCTTATCTAAGATATCATCCAACCAACTTACATGTGATTTTAAAGGACAAATCATCATTAGTTGGTGCTTTGAGAGGGGTACACACTTTCTTGATATAGTGTTGTTTTTTGTTGGGTTGAGAACTATATATTGATATTATGTTAGTTAGTTGTTGGGTGAAGATTCATTATCTTGTTATGGTGAGATTGGAAGAATTTGTGAAGCTAAGTACTTGGTGTGCTTGGCGAAGAAGGTGATCACTTCATTTGAGGGGTGAGACATTTGTATTGGTGATCCCACAATTTTAGGGAGACGACTAGTGAAGAAAATTCACGATCGAGGATCGGGGAGAGGACGTAGACTAAATTAGTTAAAATTCACTTGAAACTCTACAAATCCTGTTATGTCATCTGAAACTCTTAATTCTTTACTTGCTTGTATTTGTTATTATAAGTTGCGAGAAGAGTTTAACAAAGTCATTAGCTCGTTAAAATTGGATTAAAAGATAAGAAAAACTATTCAACCCCCCCCCCCCCCCCCAAAAAAAATCTAGTTTTCTATAGACACTTTACTATATCCAAACTTCACAATGGTAGAGAGCATGTCAGAGTTGATGTTTAATGAAATTACATTAGATTACTCCATAAAGAAGCTTTTAGATTCGTCAATAAGAATGAATTCATTTCGGTTTATGATGATTGAATAACTCTTCCAAGAGATGATAAAGGACGCGAACGTAGATTAAGATAATGGTTAGTAGTGGATAATACGATCAGTGTTTAGAAATTTGTTAACATCTCCAACTCTATTTATAACCAATGATCATGTTTAAGATAATTTTAGCATCAACAATTTTTTCAACGTTAATGATATTATAGTGCTTCTTCGATGAGAAAAGGTATGTTCGGGAAATGATCCGCTTAATTCAATGACCGATGTGCTAAACTGGTGTAATATACACAAAAAAAAAGTCAAGTATTTGCCTATGCGTTGCGTATAGTGGTGGTACAATACGCCACTTTCATGTCATGCGTATTGTATCAAATCCACAACTTCAAATAAGGACCAGAACACCTAAAATATGTTCTCACAACATATACGTTGTGTATAGACCTATACGAAGCGTACATAACACGTTTGAATATGAAGTAGATGTTTAAATAACAAGAACCTGTAACACTGGAACCCACCCACTCTTTATATGTGGTTCGTATGACTTATAGAGTTGGCAATTTAAATCCATTAATGTGAATGATTGATATGACATTGTGTAAATATCAACCGGTCCTCACCGGTCTCACTATACAAAACTATCTCATTTTCACATCTTAAAACTAAATTTACAAACCATAAATTTGCAAGGCCATTTTCATTCCATTGCATCCTCCTTAATTGGTGAATGCCAGTGACCGACATGGAAGTGGGTAAACAAGTGAGGCTGAGGTGCCATGGGGAGAGAGGGTGTGATATTTGTTTATTCGAGTAGTTAAAGCAGATTATTATTGTTTATTCCCTTAAGATATATTGAATAAATTCACAAATAAAATTTTTAATAAAGAATACATTACCTTTAAACTAAGAACCTAAAGTTAACTTTATAAATTTAAATAAATTACATATTCAATTAAAAAAATAAAATCAAATAAGTTAATAGTTTCAATTCTTGAGACCAGAAGAGTAGCAAGGTTGATTCTGCATATGCTGAAACAAAGCAGCCATTCTACTATAACCTTCCATTGTCATAGGCTGCAGACATAAAATTTAACTAAGTCAAATATTATTAGCAGTTAAGTCGATTTTAATGGTTTATGAACACCGGCTAGTATAAGTAAATCAAGTTATTTTTGGGTTCGAATCTTGTCATTAAAAAAAATCTACCTGTGATTGTGTTGCAAGGAGAGCAGCCATTGGATCACTGTGGTTTTGAACTCGATCTCCGGTTGTGTGCATATCCCATGAAGCCATCACCGGTTGCATGATGCTGGAAGGGTGGAAAACCGACGGCATTCCAGGGATGTTAGGGTGGCTGCCGCCGATGGTGTTCAAGTCCATGACTCCTGGCATTCCCATTCCCATGCCAATTCCCATTCCCATTGGGTTCATCATGGCCATTTGAAGTTGTTGTTGCATGGCTAGTGGCATCATCATAGGTGACATATTCATTCTACCCATCATGTGAATTTGTGCTTGTAATTGTTTTAGGTATTCGATCACTTCATCAAGCATTGATGCTTTATCCGTCTGAAATAATATACAAAGAAAAAAACAATCAAATAATGTCATCAACAGCTGTGTAAGAGAACCAAACCATTCGTGAGTTACTCTAGATCGACTTATTAAAAGCTTCGTCAAGCAAGCCTAAGCTTGAGTTTCACTTATCAAACTCGAGTAGGCTCACGAACCTAATCGACGCTTTATTTTTTTTATTTTTGTTTAATATCTTAAATATATATTTAACAAAATAATTTTCGTTATATATAAAGTTATTATTAAAATAACTAATTAACATGTATCATAAATTATAAATATAAACAAAAATAATTATAAATATATAAAAAAAACTAATATAATTTAATAAATAAATAACAAGTTGAGACACAAACTTGAGCTCAAGAAACTACTAACGAGCTTTTGTTAAGATCAATATTGTGAAGACCAACCTTAATCACAAATCAAAATTATTTTAACTTCACTAATAAATATATTTTTAACTAGCATTGATAAATTTGTCAGTAGTTGATATTCATTTAACAAACTGCGATAGATCTTACATGCGATGAAAGGAAGGTAAATTATATAATCGGCAATGAAATCAACAAAGTAATTAAGATGCTTCATACCTTATTAGCATTTGGAACAAGCTTTTGTAATGTCTTCATTTTCTCATTAATCTTGTCTCTTCGCCTCTAAATAAATTTGATTAATCAAACCAAAAATTAATCTAAAGTTTTAGTTTTAACAAACATCTTTATTTAATAAAGATGGATCTTGATGATTACCCTTTCGGATTGATTATGAATTGCAGCTGCTCTACTTCTTTTGGTTGTGATTGAGGATTTCCCTTTTCCTTTCTTCTTTTCGTCCAATTCGTTCTTCTAAATAAAGTATAAAGAATTCTATTAAGTACCGTCTCAAAATACAAATAATGTAATATGATATAATATGAATAAAATAAATAATCCATTTTTAATTTAGTTACTCATATAGAGTTAATTGCATAATGAAGTTAACTATTCAACACAATTTTTATTATGTCATAACCATTTCGTTGAGGTGGTCATGGAAGGGTTTCTAAGGATTTCTATCAAGAGAGGGTCTAGGATTCGAGTACTGAAATAGAGAATTTTACATTAGTATTCGACTGGTTATTTATCGAACAAATGTTAACAATTAGATAGTTGTGTTAATTTCAAGGAATCTGTCATTATTTACATACTCATTTGTTTAGTAGTGTGATATATATACCTGACGCTTGCTATGACAAACAGAGTCATGGTCGTCTGGAGATGTCGATTTGGCAGAGCGTTTGGCAGAGACAGTTTCTTCGGGCGACCCCATGGAGATGGAGGTATACCCTTTCACACCCAATTCTGGTTCAAGCGTTTCATTCGTCACCTGTCGACTACTCTCCATTCCAAAAGTGTCACTACAACTTACACTTTGGTCCCGGCAACTGCTCCACTCATGCGTTGCTGCGACTGCCGCACCACCGCAAACAAAACCATAGCGATCGACACTACATGATCCAACGCGTGTGGAGCAAGCTGCTAGGCCATGGTTAGCCCCTGACAACAGCGTGTGAGGTTGTGTGGCAAAGCTCGGCGCCAGCGCGTCCATTGTCATGGTGGTGGACGCGCTGACACTACCACCCGCGACAGCAGGGCTGTCATGGCCTAGCCATGGAACCAGCTCATCCGCGTAGAGGTCCATCTGCAATTTGCCATGTTGTTGGAGGGTGGCTTGGTCAACTATCGCCTTGAGGGTCTCGGCGGCGCGTGGCTTATCCCATGTCGGCGCGTGACTCATTCCAGCATTGTTGGCATGTGATTTGTACACCAAGCGCGGTGGACCTAAGCCATGCATGGCTAGTTGTCCATTTTTCCATGTTAATTCCGCCACTTCATAATCTAGCCTGCAACACAATATATAATCAAGTAGTGTATAAACTCCTTTTTACCATCTCTTTTTAAATTGCTATTTAACTATCCGCTATGTTTATTATATTAATATTATTAGTTATATAGTACCTTCTAAATCTTGTTTTTGTTACTAACTATTATACTAAACTTGTTATATAGTACCTTATAAACGTACTACATGCAGTTTATCGTTTTCATAACTTATCAACATAATGCAAATCTAGAATACAGAAAATAGAAAGCCCAAGATGAAGAAAGATAATAACATACATGGGAACATCAAGATTGGCTGACATCGAGTGGGAAAAGGTGGTTTTTAGACGCCTGGCGTTGGAACTATTGTCTTCTACGTCCCAACTCGGTACGCACTGAGTCATTAATTAATTAATTAGTACGTACTTGGAGTTTCGAACTTGGGATGGAGATATGTGTGTAAGGTTTTATGGATGATCAAAATATGTGGTGCAATATAAGGAAAGAGAGAAGACACTACTGCATGCATATATGGACTAGGAATACTTGGTGTCACAATGTCACATTTGCTTTGGGAGCAAATGGATTCACAAATCACAGGTGCATTTATTGTTGAGGTATAAGTTATGATAAGAACAATGTCAGAAAGAGAAATGGAAAAAGGACCACATATTATTTATTGTTATCGTTTAAATATTCCAAATATCCGAAAAAGATTGAAGGTAATTTGTTCATATTTGGGCCAATCATATGATAAACGGAGTTGTAGTTTTTGGTGTCGGGATTGTCGTGTTGGAAATCAAGCTCCAAAGTTGAACACAGAACACACAGTATTAGAACAATTTTTAAATTCATTTTAATAAAAAATAAAAATCACACAAAATACAATAACCGTACATCTCTATTTATAATAACATTCTTAACTTATTTTTTACTCTAAATCTGCTTCTTAATAATACTCAATCATATAATTAGTAAACTATATCTCAAAACCTAACAATTATCTTCTACAATATGTTAAGTTACCTATTTATATAAAGGTCAGTTTATTTTATTAAGGAAACAAAAATGAGAAATTTTAAAAGGACTTATAGTTAAAAAAAACAATTAATAAAAATATTATAACTCAAAGTTTAATAAAAAAAATGGAAAATGTACAAACACAAAATGTTTTCATCGTCTTCTTCATTCTCAAAAAAAAATGTTAAGTAAAAATGATTATTATGTCTTTTTACTTATTATTGTGTTTTTTGTTTATTTTCGTCATTGATTGTGTCTTTTTTCCTTAACAGCATGTCTTTTTTTCTTTATATTGTGTTATATTACTCAACATTGTGTTATATTTTGTTACGGCATTGTGCTATATTTTGCGACATATTGTGTCTTTTTTAATTTATTATTGTGTTTTTTTGTTCATTTTTGGCATTGTGTCTTTTTTTTTCTCAGAATTGTGTATTCTCGTCTTTTTATGGAATTTTTTTCCTAGAACATGAGTGACGGGCGAAACATTTTGGATTTTTGAAATTTTTTCGTTTTATAATTATATTTTGACTTATAATTTTTTTATTATTTTTTTAATTTTTTTTCTTTTAGAGAAATTTTTTGTGTGACCACGAAATCTTTACACTTCTCATTATTGTCTCCCTATGCATTTTAACTTTTCACTTATATACGACTCTCTTAGATATATCTTCTTTATATTCAAACTATTTATTCGATTCAACCCCCCTGCAATTCTCAGTGGTTCATATTTAACTCTCTTTCATATGTGAAATCAAGATTATATCCTTCATTTTGTATCTTACAAATATTTTATACAAAAAAGAGAGAAAAATAATGTATATTATTACTAAAAATGTTTGTTTGTCAAGAATTGAAACTAAGATATGAACGAGCTAGTTGTTTATAAGATAGTGTACGCGTGTGAACAGGATCAAATATGAATGTCGTTAAACATTATGTATTACACATACGTGCGTATGTATTATGTATATTACATCTTTATATAATGTAGTATTTAGAGACAAAGTAATATCTCTACGCAAGAAAGTATTTGAATAGAGACGGTTATGTGCACGCTTAATTGATATGAGCATTTACATCTCTTCTCTTATCTTCAAATCTAAAATTATATTAAAAATCAATATATTTCCTCTTTCATTTTCAATTAGATAATCTTTTTTAATACATTTGTTATTATTTTTTCTCATTCCTTCACACACAAACACTTTCAAAGAGCTAGTATTAAAAAATTATAGGACATAAACATAAACTTTTCAAATATATAGAAAAATCACTCTATTATAGAAAACACTCCATGTATTATAAAAACCTCACTCAAATTTTTTTGATAAATAGAATGTGAATGATATTACGTATCACTACAACACATGCATAAATGTATACTATTAGTATACCCGCGCGATAATGCGGTGATGACAATATGTTTAAACAGATTTTTATAGTAGTTGCAACCTTTTAAACATATGGCATGATACAATTTTTTCAAAAAATGAATATAACTTTTTGTATGTTACAATTACTATACGAATCATAAAAACCAAGTTTTATATGCTCGAAACTCATTTTGCTGAGCATTTTGACATGAACCAAATCTATTATGGTAGTCATGGTTATTTAGGAAGTTTTTTGAAACTTTCATGCACAACCAAAGATTTAATGTTCACCCAAAGGCAAAACTAATAATTTCTTTAAATGACCCAAATTTGTTTTGCACATAATTATTATGACGCAAACCAAAACCTATTTTTTTAAAGATAAATCGAACTCATTATGCTTATAACATGTTTTAACCAGAATCAAAGTTGACAGTTTATTTTAAATGTCCCAAACACATTTTACTTATTACCCATTTTAATCTGAACAAAACTTTAATTTTTTTTATAATGACCTAAACCCATTTGGCTTACATCCCATTATAAATCGAACCCGTTTTAAAATATCAAAGTCCTCGATCGTTAACCTGGAAAAATAAAAATATTAAAAAAATGATCGAAACTCGTTTTACTGGGAATTTTGACCTGAACCAAATCTACTATGTTAGTCACGGTTATTTGAGAGTCTTTTGAAACCTTCATAAACGACCAAAGATTTAATATCCACCCAGAGCGAAAATTGATATTATTTTTAATTGACCTGGATTCATCTTGAATGTAATTGTTTTGACGCAAACCAAAACCATTTTTTAAGATGACTCGAATTCATTATGCTTATAACATGTTTTAACCAGAACCAAAATTGACAACTTTTTATTTTTTAAACGACTCAAACTCATTTTACTTATTGTCTGTTTTGGCCAAAACAAGATTTTAAACTTTTTTTATAATGACCTAAACTCATTTGGCTTACATCCAGCTATAACGAAACAATAAAAGTATTTTAAAGAAAATTATCAAAACTCATTTTAATGGCATTTTGACTTGAACCAAATTATATATATATTTTTTAAATGATACGAAATCATTTTGGTTATAAGCTTATAACATGTGCACCAGTATTCTTACATTGAAACGTCGACAAAAATAAACACGTCGTGATTGTATGTTTGAAATTTATTAAATCGTATATTATATTCAAAGATATAAATGAAAATCAAAGAAAAAGAATATATATGATTATATCACTACGTGAATATTGACCTTCAGCCACACGAAAAAAGTGTGGTTGTAGGCCTTTAGCCACACACATTTGGTTCAGGTCATATGTGGCCAAAGGTCGCGACACCGTGGGTATGATATGGCCACACACAGTTTTTAGTGGCCTTATGTGGTAATAAGTGTGGCTAAAGGGTACAGACATTAGTTGTTGGCCATCAAGAAGCCTCTCCAATAAGTGTGGCTAAATGGTAGAAAATGGCCACATGTCAATTTACTATGAGTGACCATTACATCTATATAACCACATGAATTTATGTTTCAGCCACATGAATTTTATATTAATGTGGCCAATAGGTTTGTGTTAAGCTTACATTGTGATGTATACCGTGTGAATATAGCAAAGAAATGGCCACTTAAATTTAATACTAGGGTGGCTAATTATATGATATAGACACTAGATATTAAATTCAAAGTGGCTAAATATGTTTACTTGCCACTCAAAATCTCCTTTGTAGATTATTGTGTGGCCATTGTCTTATCGTTTGTCACACAAAATGTTTTTCCTAATATAAAGTGTGGCTATTGTAAAATTTTTGACACATATTGAAGTTCTTAGCGGCTAATCATATTTTATAACCACTGGGGATTATTGTAAATGTGGCTAAAAATGTGAACTTGCTAGTCAAAAACTCTTTTGCAGTTTGTGGCGTGGCCATTTTCTTACCGTTTGTCACACATAATGCTTTTCCTAATTTAAAGTGTGGCTATTGTCAAACCATTCGTCACACATAGTGAGGTACTGTGTGGCTAAAAATATCATATACACACTGGAGGGTGTTCTCAATGTGGCTAAAAATGTGAACTTACTAGTCAAAAACTCTTTTGTAGTTTGTGGTGTGGCCATTGTCTTACCGTTTGTCACACATAATGCTTTTCGTAATTTAAAGTGTGGCTATTGTCAAACTTTTCGTCACACATAGTGAAGTACTTTGTGGATAATAATATCATATAGACACTGGAGGTTGTTGTTAATGTGGCTAAAAATGTGAAGTTGTCACTCAAACACTCTTTTGTAGTTTGTGTTGTGGCCATTGTCTTACCGTTTGTCACACATTAATGCTTTTCGTAATTTAAAGTGTGGCTATTGTCAAACTTTTCGTCACACATAGTTAGGTACTGTGTGGCTAATAATATCATATAGACACTGGAGGTTGTTGTCAATGTGGCTAAAACTGTGAAGTTGCCACTCAAACACTCTTTTGTAGTTTGTGGTGTGGCCATTGTCTTTACCGTTTGTCACACATAATGCTTTTGTAATATAAAGTGTGGCTATTGTCAAACTTTTCGTCACACAAAAATGTTTATGTTGTGGCTAATGGTCATTTATAGACTCTAATTTTTGTAATTTCAGGTGTGGCTATTGTCTTACTTTTGGTCACACCTATTTAATGTGTTCTATGTGGCCAAATTGTGTGTAATTAGGCAATATATAATTATTTTTATTTTTTGTGCAGTAATATAAAACAGCTATAAGAAACAAAACAAAATTATTATATTAACAATAATATTCACTTAAGAAAATGTATATTCAAAATATCTTACAAAATACAGAAATAACGACTACCTATATACTAGCTAAGGCGTCGGTTTTCTTGGCACTGCTCCTTGTCTTCTGTTTGGTCACCCGGTCTATCGTTGTGTACTTTGCCTTTGCCTTCTTGCCAGCTCTGTCCAGTTCTTTTGAGGACGGGAGTGGTGGTAGCTGGAACAACAGAATATGAAAAACAAATATGTATAATTAATGTCGTATTTTGTAATCGAATAGAACAAAATAGTATGCATACATACATACCGAATGTCCGTTTAACTGTTCGTGAACCTTTCGGCGGGAAGTTCGTTTATGTTCGTTTATCTTTGTTCAATTACGTTAGTTTAGATTATAAACAACCGAACATAAACAAACACAAGTGTTCATTTTTTAAACTAAATCAAAAAGAACATAGATATTTGTTCGGTTAAGTTAAAAGGGAACAAACCTCCTGGTCACATACGATTAGGTGTTCTGGCTAAGCAACGAAAGTACCAATTGCGTTGCCAACAGTCGTAATTTCACCTGCCTCACATGGAATAATTGCTTGTTCCTTTATGGCTCCATCAATACTATCTTTATAGCAACCCTCCGGGATTGCTTTTCCATGCAACTGTTGTGGAACCGGTGACCAATAAACTTTACCATTTGCCACCTTGTTACGCTTGTCATGCACACACAAACGACACTCATACACCTATAAACCAGCATGTGAAATTAAGATGGCTTAGTTGAAGTCAATATATAAGTATATACCCATGTTGGTGGGAAATTAACAATGTTTCGTGCAACACATACCTTTATTTCAGCAGGTTGGGAAGCTTCATTCGTAGATACATCAACTTTTCTTTTACGGTTTCTCCGTTTTACCTAAAAACCATTCAATGAATCAATAAACAATTAAAGGAAAAACTGAAATTGCCAAATACTTACTGATGGTTTTTTCGAGCCGTTACTATCCGGAGTGTGGTGTAGTTGTGTTGATGCTTGGTCAACATTGTTCTCTACAGGCTTCATTGGTAATATAACAGAAATTGGAATTGTTTGGACTTATTAGGTTATAAAATAAAAAAACTGAAACTGCCAAATACTTACTGATGTCGCGCTATGGGGATCGACTACCGTTTGCTCAACACTTTTTTCCACAGACTTGGCCTGCAATTCGGTAAATAGAAAATGAGCACTCACATTGTAAACGAATTATAAAAAGTACTGAAATTGTCAAAATACTTACTGATGTCGCGATATGGGCAGCGGGTACTGTTTGGTCAACACTTTTTTCCACAGACTTGGCCTGCAATTCGGTAATAGAAAATGAGCACACTCACATTGGAAACGAATTATAAAGAGTACTGAAATTGTCAAATACTTACTGATGTCGCGATATGGGGAGCGGGTACCGTTTCGACAACTATTTTATCCGCAGACTTGGGCTACAATTAACTTATGCAAAATCAGCACACTCACATGGAAAGTTAATTATTAAAACAAATCAATCAAACTGTCAAATGGTTACCTGAGAAGCGGATTCTTGTTGCACAGCCTCACCTGAGGTTAAGATGTTTCCCACAGAACTGCCCTACAAATCAATTTATTAGGTTATGGAAAATGAAAAATCACATGGAAAGTTGTAAAAAAAAAAGAAACTTTCAGATACTTACTGGTCCTGGCATTTTATTTTGCGCCACAGTACTAGTACTTTGGTTAGAACCAACCTGGTTGGGAACAGGATTTACCTACGAATTGTGACAAAAACAGTGCCAATTATGTATGTCGAATGCATTAATTAATATGTAGCATACGTCACTTACATGACTTGCCGACATTTCTGGCAACAATCCTTCGAGATATCTGAACCTGGCCTCAAATGCTAACCGTTCTTTCTCACGGCTTGCTAGCATAGCATTCGTGGATTCAAGTAGAGACGTCAACCTGTTCACCACTACATCTCTCTGCACCGCCTCATACTCAAGTTGGGCAATCCGTTGCTTAAACGAGCCTTTTA
Source organism: Bidens hawaiensis (assembly GCF_021521415.1). Classification (NCBI taxonomy): domain Eukaryota; kingdom Viridiplantae; phylum Streptophyta; class Magnoliopsida; order Asterales; family Asteraceae; genus Bidens; species Bidens hawaiensis. The sequence goes on along the minus strand of NW_027492347.1, from coordinate 74,985 downwards.
CCCGACTCACACCCCAATATTTACCTGTTGTCAATCCGTACCCAATCCCTTTTAAAAACCCACCTTTCTCTTTGCCAAGCACTAAGGTGATGGCATCTGTGCACGGTTGAAGTGCCAGGGCTCCGGAGGCGATCTGCTTCTCATGCTCAACCTGCAAGAAAACAAATATTCTAATACACTTGTAACACGCTTATGTATCTACATAAAGTGTTGAGACAAGTTATATAGACTCAAGTTTTTTTGACACCAATATAAGGCAATGAATTGACTTTAACTTGATTTAAAAAGTTAATACTAAAACATACTGATTTGGTTGCCACGCCTTCGACAACAGCATTCTTGTATGCACCATCTTTGTCCTCCCTTCCTTTCATCCACATTAATGCACGGCCGGGGATCTCATCCGGTCCAATTTCCTTCTTTTTGACCTTGTAAAATATTCAAGAGAAAGCAGCTGACGGTCATGCGTTAGACACATAACCAATAAATCATTGAACTAGAGAGAATGCAGCTGACGGTGATTACCAGTTTCTCTCGAAGGTAGGTATAACCCCCTCGTCCCATGTGATGATCAAAAACATTCTTTGCTCGAGCTCCCTTTGATGAAGCCGATTTTTTCTTCAACCACACATTATAATCATTTCATTATATTTAAACAAAAAACATAAACCATATATAGTCGATCAATCTACGTTTGCAGAGTAGAGGATTTATACCTGAAACTGCTCTGATTGTGTGTACTCAACGAAGCGATCCTAGTCTTCTTGCCTGATCATCGTCCTGTGTCCCTTGGGTATCGCCTTCAGCTTTAGAGGTTTACCGATGTTCGACATAATGTATTTGGCATACATTTTTCTTCTGAAATCCCGAAGAAGGTGTCCGAGCCGATTCATCACAGAAGGCCTGCGACAAGCCTCAATCTCAAAATATTTCTGCATAATATAATACAGTAAAGGTAAATTACATCTCAAATATAAAATGCACAAATAGAAATAAAGAATAACCGTTATTTGTTCCCACAGTTTATCTCTAAGCTCCTTTGTGACCTCCCTCCAACTTAAATGTCTCAAGCCAACTATTTCCCTTACAACATCCCCTAAAAATCTTGCAAACTTTGATCTGTTTTGCCCAGTGAACCTACCCAGATTATCAAACTCCACCACCAGAGTTTGCATATTGGGTACGCAGCTTAGGTAACCTCGTCAACCCCCTTGTAGGTTTTTTCGTAGTAGCAAAACTGTTGAGGGGTTCGATAGCCTCCAAACTGTTGAGGGGTTCGATAACCATCGTCCCTATAACATCCTCTGGTTGACCGTCGTCTTCGTTGGCTTCCATGCTGGAGTAGCCTTCAGTGTCGTCTAATTGAGCGTCGTCGTCGTAGTTGGCTTCCTCATCGGAGTAGCGTTCTTGTTCGATTCTTTCATCTATAAGCTTCATCTTCGATTGTTTTTTTAATAATTTGGAAGATTTGTGGAGTGGAAAATTTTTAATAATTTGGAATGTAACTTGATTTTTGGAGTGTTAAATGTAATTTGGAGTTTTTGAATATTTGTAGCCAATATTTTGGAGCTTTTTGAGTTTTGCCTCCAATTATTGGCATAGTTTTTACGGCAGAGAACCTGTAGCTGAAAATAGGCACTTTGCCAGAAGATGGTTGGATAAGCGTGTATTGCGTATTAGGATATTTATATATTTTTATGTACATTAGCGCGTGACAAGCGTAATAGTGTTTTTTAACAAAGTGTTTTTTGTTTTATTTTTAGATTTAACCATAATTAGCATTCATTAAAAGTTTTCATACAAAAGGCACCATTACAATACATTCCATGAAACAAAAATAAGAGTGAATAACAAAATAGATGATACAAGAAACTATAAAATTAAAGCATTTAAAAGCTAATTAACCAACCAACATTCAACACAATAAACTAAAAAGTGTATCAATACAACCATACATATACAAATAACCAACCAAATCACAAATGTTCCAAACATCACCAAATCATTAATCAACTTTTGAAACTAACAAAGTAGCTTCATTGAAGTCATATTCAAATCTGCACTTATCACCAATCTGTATTTCATTTTTCACCTTGAAATTTTTCCATTTTGGTAACCGATATCTGAAGTTCAGGTCCGACAGTTCACCATGAAGTCTCATTTTCTTTTTACGACCTTCGGGATTGACCAAGGTGATTGGCATTCCATCATAGGCATCAATATTGGTGGCAATGTGATGCGGAAGACGCTGTGAAAAGCAAATTTCAAATATACTTGTAAATAAAAAAGAAATTTAAAAATTCAATTTACCAATTTGTTGGTGACGTTCATGTGGAAGACGATTTTAGAGTCATCATTTTGCTCATCAAGATGAATTGAGTTTTGGGAGGAACTACCTTGATTGCTTGATTGATAGTTGAGAAACAACTGATTTGGACCAGGAAGGATAAATTCTATGCCATCTTCATGAAAGACATTAATATGAAATGTCTTATCTAAAATGATTTCAAACACAACAAACGAGCCACCTTTCAAGTTGGTTTGTTTAAAAACCTCATTCCATCCATCCTCTAGCCTACAACCCATTCCATCCCTAAGACATGAACGTTAAACATATATCTATCTGGAGCAATAAGCTCGAAAAGCGAATTCATGTAATTGTCACCAAATTCTTGAATCACGTACCACTCAGGGAAATCCTATTAAACATGTTAATTAAAGGACATTTGAATTTGGAAACAATCATTAAAAACAAAAATTAAAACTTACCAAGTAATGGACGTGTCGGTTTCTGACTGGAATACATATCATAGTACCGGATTAATCATTTATGTTTCTTTTGAAAGTAAACATATTCAACATAGATCTTGGTTTAATCTCAAAAACAACGTATGTTCCAGCTTCTATACAACATTCTCTGATTAATTCAGTCCACCCGGTTCCAAAATAAAAGCCATCAAGTACTTTGATTATAACAGCAGAAAACGTTCTACCACTTTGATCGTAAATCAAACAATAGCCGGTATTCGATTTCTGTCAGCAAACATTGGTTGAACAGCTATAGGAATGAGCTATAAGTAACACAAAAAATGCTCTTAGAATGTATTTGTTGCAAAACTGTAAAATGTTTCATAAAAAAAATTAACCAGATAACAAATTAACATACCATCCTACTCATGGAATCGCTGTCGATGTCTACCAGAAACTTAACTCCATTATTGAGACTTGACATTTTTATGTTCTTACAGTAAAGAGATGTCAACGAATTACAGTAAAGTGAAGTAGAAGTCGATTTAGGGTTTTGAAGTTAAAAGGGTTCTGAAGTTAAAAGGGTTTTGAATTTTGGTTTTATTTATTTCTACACATTTAATTATTTATATATTTTGGTTTTTTGTTTTATAACTTTTTAAAAATAGTATAAAAACATTTACTTTTAGTTTTTTTTACTAACATTCCGGTACTAAATTTCGTTAAAAGAGGAGTTCGTTTAATAAATCGTATTTTTTAAATAAATTTAAAATTTTATCCGTTATTGAAGTATTATCTTAACCGTTAGTAAGATTTTCTGGATAAGATTTACAACTTTGTATCATTATCAACTTCTAGGTTATCATCATAACCATATGTGTTATGATGATGATCAACATCATAAAGTTATCATCGTTATCATGTATTATAGTGGTTATCATCATCATAATCATCGATCACCATAACCATGAAACGGCATCATCATCAGGCGTGCGAGTAATCAACGTGGTCATTGTATAGGCTATCGTATATCATCGTTATCATGTATTATATTGGTTATCATCATCATAATCATCGATCACCATCACCATGAAACGACATCATCATCATCAGACGTGTGGGTAATCAACTTGGTCATTGTATAGGCTATCGTAGTCGGCGTTGATCATACGGGTTCAAACATATATCTCGCTATCAGTGTCGTCATCATCGTCACACATCTCCATCATCATCATCAGCATCATCATCATCATCCGATTGCCATGTACGGGATGTAGTCAGCATCGTATGGGTTATCATAAACAAAACGCCAAATATTAGCGATCACTGTCGGCACCAGCTTATGAATTGTTGTCGTCATCAAACAACATCATCAGTTGTACATGCTACCATCAGTATGACCATCGTATACGTTATCATGGTCGTCGTCGATCATACGGGTTACATGTCATTAAACATTGGTGTCACCATTATCATCAACATATGTGTGTGTGTGTGTGCGCGTGCCTGTGTTGCGTATTGTCATAAAGGTACATATAATTGGTCCTCATCATATATATGTGTGATCATCATCATAAACGTCATGCTCGTTGTACGAGCTACAGTCGCCATCGTATGGGTTGGCGTAAGCAAATCGTATATATAGGTTAGCAGCATCAATATGATAACCACCACCAACCCAGGTAGTTATATTAGCATCGTCTCGTCATAATTGGGCCAATTATCATGGTCATCATACGGGATAGCACCGTCATTGTCATGTATTACATATCCGCAATCATACTACACACCACCGCCCACATTCGCCACAACGACCCCCAGCACCAACCACTAACCACACTCCACCACCACCCACCACAACCACCCACCACACCACCACCACCCACTAATATTATATATAAATATATATACATTTATTTATACCCATCTACCACCACCCACCACCACCACCACCCACCACCACCACCACTACCACCAACCTGCGCCACCACCACCCACTGCCCACCACCACCACCCACCACCACACATCCGCCACCACGAACCAAGGCACCTCCGCCACCGTCCACCACCATCATGACCACCTGAACCCACCACCACCACTAATATTATATATATATATATTTTTTGAATGCGCCTTCTTTTAAAAGGGTTAAATAACTACCGTACGATTAAAATTTAAAAGCACTCACCTTCTTTTAAAAGGGGCAAATAACTACCCTCGTAAGTCACTCATCTACTTCTGAAACCGTCGACGATTCGTTTCTACAGTGAAGCACAAGCACAAGTACAAGCACGATAGGTCTCAGAACCCTAACTCATCTACTTCTGGAACGGAACCAAAATGAAGAACCCTAACTCATCTACTTCTGGAACGGAACCAAGGACGAAGCAAAAGCACGATAGGTCTCAGAATGAAGATGGAACAGGTGTTACTTTATGATTTTTTTTAGCGTTTTACGTTTACTTAATCTTAAAATGTAAGCAATTGTTTGAATCTTCTTATATAATAATACGTTTGATAAGCGTGTTGTTGTTGTTGTAATACATATCCTTGTTTTTTTAAATCTATGTATAATATTAAAGCATGTTATATGCGTATGATTAGCGTGTTATGGCTTTGATATGAGAATTTATCACTGTGATGTGTTAATGGAGTTTTCTGTTTCCTTGTGATTCGTGTTCTTATCCCCTACCCCCGTGTTTTATTGTATGTATGTGATTCAGTTGTTGAAAAAACCAAGACTGATAAAAGGAATACTAAAAAAGTTGCTCCGGTGGGGAAAACAAAACATGATGTGGAAGCAGACTCTGATTCAGACCTTGACACAAAAATCGACATGTTGTTGTCAAAGCGGAAACAGGTGGAACACAGCACCTCTGGCCCGGACTTTCAGCGTCCGAAAAAGAGAGCCGTTAAAGAAAAAAACAAGACTGATAAAAGGAAGACTAAAAAAGTTGCTCCGGTGGGGAAAACAAACATGTTGTGGAAGCATATTCTGATTCAGACCTTGACACAAAATCAACATGTTGTTTTCAAAGCGGAAACAGGTGGAACCCAGCACCTCTGGCCCGGACTTTCAGCGTCCGAAAAAGAGAGCTGTTAAAGAAAAGAAGCCAGCCAAGAGGGGACAACCTTTTGTTGAATTTGTAGACCAAAAATTGATGAATAGACGTGCACCTATTAATATTGTTGATGCAGTGAAGGCAATGACCATTGCCCAAAAAACTTGTGTAGAAGAAATGGGTTTCGGGTCAATCTTAAGACTTCAAGTAACCCAAACTCCAACAACTTAGGGATATTGGTTGCTCATGAACTATAATAACCGTTTAAATGAATTGAACATTGGGAGTGGTGTTATTAAGATAACACCACAAAAAGTACATGAAGTGTTGGGGATACCAATGGGTAAGATTCCTGTTTTAGGCAAGAATAGACCAAGATTGGGGGATGATGTTACTACAGATTTGTTCAAATCTCAATTCCCGAAAAGTGCAAGAATAAGTATAAAGCATGTGAAAGACAAACTGGCCGCGGATCAAGGAGTTGGTGAACTGTTTAAGATTAATTTTCTTGTGTTGGTCAACACCTGTATAGGATTTGTGACAAAATCAACAACAGTCAATCAACGATTCATCGCCGCAATTGATAAAACCTCCGATATTCCACGGTTTTGAATTTCGTACAAAATCTCATGATGGTAGAGTTTACCAGAACAACGGGGTTGGTGTAGAGGGGGATGACATGCACATCAAAAAAGACGTGGTGACGTATGGACAAAAATTTTATATTGGGGTTTTGCAAGAGATATGGGTCCTAGATTATCATACTAAAAGAATTCCGGTCTTCATGTGCCAATGGGTTGACCGTAAATATGTCAAACATGATATTCTTGGTTACACGTCGGTCGACCTAAACACATTTGGCCACAAGGATGATCCGTTCATATTGGCCTCGCAAGCACGCCAGGTGTTTTATGTTCAAGATCAGCTGGATAGAAAAAAGCATGTTGTCCTCATGACTCCACCCAAGAATTATAGGCATTGGTATGACGAGGTCAATGAAGAATTTAGTAAGGTAACTTTCCCTCATGAGGGTAATACATTGCCACTTGTACAACCAAATCAACGGCTTCGTAATGAGTCCCCGGATGATTACTGGCGGCACGGGAAAAAGGCTACAACTTTCGTAATGGAGATTGACACCGATGTCTGGGTTGTCGACCCAGCAGTTGTGTTCGTTCGGTTAGTTAGATGTAAATAATGTTTAAATATAGTTGTGATACATGATATCTTCCTTCTATACTTGTACTTATTAATTCAATCTAAAGAAATATTGGTTGTTTTTAATACTGTTACTACTTATACGTACAGGCCGGTTTGTTGAATTCATTTCATCTTCTGGCTATTTTGGTAAATTGGTGTCAAGTTCAGACATACATCATCTTACATCGATAAAAGTCACAATTGACTTGTAGTGTACCATAGTAAGATCAATAAAGTCATTACACTCATAACTGACTCGTGCTATATCAAAGTTACATTAATACAAAGAAAGCCCAAAAATACATCATTTCTCATCTGATGGTTTTGTTTCTTGCACAACCTCTGTTTGGTTATGTTTCAACATACTTTTCAAAAGCTGGTTTCCTGCAAAACACTATCAACTCATTTTATAAAAAAAGACCATTATGCCCTTCTTTTCACTAACCTGCATACCAAAATTGTACCCTCCAGACTTTGAAGAAGCCTTTGAAAAAATAAAATTCAGTTTTGAAAAACCGCTTCCAAACTCAATGCCATCACCAGTAACCTTAGATTTAAGATTTGGTGACGGCATTGAGTTTTGGAAAGGATTTTATCAAAATATAACATCTTTGGGAAGTTTAAGATCTGTGGAAACCTTAGATATTTTCTGCTTGGCCAAGTTTGGAATTCACATAACATATATAGAAGTGTAATAAATTTCAGTCACCAGTTTTATTGCAGTCATTAAAGTCTCTGTTGTTATATAGTTGGTTGTTGAGTGTATATAACTGCATACTACCTATCAAAATGGTTTCCACACGCTTAGGAAACGCACAGAAGCTTATTAATTTAGGAAATTAATTACATTTATACCTACTACCTGTCCAAAATCTTTGAAATATATTTATGTAATGAAAGCCTACATTCAAGTTAACTAAAATAAAAAAACTAGTATATCACACGCTTTGTACGCTTTAAATACCTATCAGAAAATCTTTGAAATATATTTATGTAATAATAGCCTACATTCAAGTTAATTAAAATAAAAATTCTAGTTTATCTTACTAGATAGAACTATAATAAATTACTGTCTCTACTACCAAAAATTAAATTTTAGGTCTATTTTGTTATTATTCACTCACACTAACATCTATTTTAAAGTTATTTATAAAAAATCAACATCAACTACGCTTCAAAAACGCAACCAAAATATAATAATAACATTTACAGGAAACAAGATCATATACATTTTATTCTTAACATGAAAACGGTGAGAACCAATTTGTTGTTATGATTAGGTTTATTTTTATAGGTGTTTGCTGCTATTTTTTGTTCGTATTTGCTAATTTTCGATTATGAGACGTTATAAGTGTTTGCTTATTTATATTTTGTTGTTATTATTAGATGTTTTCTTTTGTTGTTATAAGTATTTGCTGGTATATGCTGTTATTATTTTGTTCTTGATTTTGATTCTTTTGTTGTAGTTTTTAGGTTCTTTTCTTTGTTATTATAAGTCTTTGTTTATGTAGATTGATATTGTAGTTGGTATCGTTTCTTACGTTCGCATTTTTAAATAAATTGGCATTATTTCCTACGTACTCATGTTAAGATCAAAATGTACATGAACCTTTTATTTGCAGTTAATAATAACATTTACAATAATAAAATTCAAATAACATATTAATACCAAAATATAATAACATTTACATTAATAAAACTAACTCTAACTCCTAGCATCCGATTCCATATCCGAATCTACATCCGATTCTGGAGTATGAGAGGGCATGATCCTCTCCCGCATGCCATCCGAGGTGAAGGTGGAGTCCCTAAGCCTATGAAGGCGAAGGTTCACCTGTGTATGGAATGCCCCATAAATGGACACCGCCCTGAAGTGCTCCAAGTCGTTCAACTCGATGTACGCCACCTCGATCCCCGGCACTACCATTTCAATGCTGAAATAATCAGCAGTCGTGTACCCAAGCCACCTAACCATCGGTTAAGTTGTGGGTACGTGAAGGTTTGAGGGTTGACATAGTCAATATACCTCACCCTTTGATTCCTTCGTAAGGCGCCGGAAAAAAAGTGGAATTGTATGGTGCAAAATGTGGGGTCGTAGTAGATTGGGGCATGTAAGGCCCCGTTACCGGTAGCCCTACTTTGGTGTTGGATTTACTCATAAACGCGGTTCTAAATATCAGAGTTAATTAAAACTTTCGCGGAATAATAATAATAATAGTCAACCATTCATTACAAACGTTCTTAACTTGTCTTTAAAACATAACATAAAACATAGTATCAAAACATCATGACAAATCTTCCGATGTCAGCCTCTTCAGTCCTGCCATGTGTCCATCTCAAACCAGCTGGCTCAATCTGTTAACCTGCGTGCATACTAAAAGTCAGCTACGCTGAGTGAGTTCTAGTTAATCACATAACTTACTTTACATACACATATACATGCCCGAATGTACGCATTACATACTTAACCTGTCCATCATTCTTTCATACACATACATAACTAACCTTACGTTATAAAGAGCATTCACCCTACATACCTCGGATATTATTAGGGTCCGGTACCCTCCATCCTCGGATATTATTAGGGTCTGGTACCCTCCATCCTCGGATATTATTAGGGTCCGGTACCCTCCATCCTCGGATATTATTAGGGTCCGGTACCCTTTCTTCCATGCCTCCTTAACATACTTTCTATATACATAATCATAAGTTTCGCGCATACATACATCATTCGTTCTACATCTTACAACACACATATAACATCAACCATTTCCTGGCAGTACCGGCAAGAAACCATTCATACATTTCATATAGGGCATACACTTATCACTTAGGATAAGTGTATTAACTAATCACATCGAGTATGCACACAGCCCCGAAAACGTAACAAGGAATGGGGCTAGAAACTCACCTGAAGTCGGTTACGTTCACCATTAATAGTTATTCATTTCTTCAGTTGGGCACGGCTAACTGTATCACAATTACTCATATCAATTATCTATCACTAGCCATATCACGTTTCTATTCTAATTATAACCCTCAACGGACGGGGGTCCGGGGGCAGCGCCCCTGGCAGCGGGGTCTAGGGGCGGCAGCCCCTAGCAGGGTTCAAGGGGCAGAGCCCCTGGCTGGGGTCGAGCTGGTTCTTGTAACGAATTGAACCCCTTAACGAACTGGTTGTTTAAACGAATCAGTTCCTGTAGCGAATTGGATAATCTAATTCGTTATCTCCTTTAACGAACTGGCTAATACGAATCAAGGGTAATTCGTTACCCTTTTCCCTTAACGAATCGGATACGAATCAAGTCTAGTTCGTTAGGCCTCCTTATGCGAATCAGCTAAAGAATCACCCTCCGATTCGCTAAGTTCCCATAGCGAACTAGGGTTAGGTCTGGGAATGTCCGAACATTCCCTGACATTCCTGTTACCTCGCATTAACTTTTCCGGCACCGCCTTTCCGGAAAGCCGCCGAAAAACCGCGGATTCGCCGGAAAAACGTGTTTTAACTCGTTTTCACCGTTTTTAATCCCGTTCGATCCAGATATGAGCTAGGGTGATCCCTAAGCTCATCTTATGTTCAGTTTATACCCGATTCCATCCGGATCTCGTGACTTAAACGGTTTAACGGTGTCGGCTCGAAGTTTCGCAATTATATCTAACGGGTTTAAGTTAATAAACATCATACTAGTATTACCTCGGGTCGGTGCTCGGTTTCCTTCTTGGTTTCGGCTAGAGAGAAAAGTGAGAACTAGAGAGAAGCTTAAGTGTGTGTTTTGGGTGGTGTATGGAATATGTGTGAAATGAAATAAAATGGTGATTAATGGTTTATATATTTAGGGATCATGGGCTTAAGCCCATGGTCTTTCCCTTCTTTCTGTCACAACCCAAGTCCATAACCCATATCCGTTTACCCAACACTAGCCCAACTCATGTTCTATTTATCTAAACCGATAACGACCCACTATAAAATAGTCAAAATTTATTTTATTATTATAACCAAAAGTAGGATGTTACAGGGCATGAGCACCCGGTGCACGTTCGAGCCAAGCTGCCATTATCAGAAATTATAATCGAAAGAAAGGTGGATTGTGATTGTGATTGTGGATTCTGATTATGGATTGTGGTTGTGATTGTGGATTGTGATTGTGATTGTGACTGGTATTTAAACACCATCGGAAACCGCCGGTACATCTCCCTGACAATTTGAAATTGGCGGCACAAGAAACTGTAAAGGCAATGATGACGTCGCCACTCGTCAAATCAACGTGTGGCCATTAATTACGATTGGACACGCTTAAAAATATTATATTGTGACCATTTATTACTTATAGCCACACATAATAAGTGTATCCGTGATAATAAAAAACTTAGAAAAAATAAAACTAAGATATTCTTTGGTCACACAACCTCATATAAGTGACCATTAATTACATTTGGACACACTTAAAAATATTTAAGTGTGACAATTTCTCACTTATAGCCACACAAAATTAGTGTATCCGTGACAATAAAAAACTTATAAAAAACAAAACTAAGATACTCTTTAGTCACACAACGTCGTATAAGTGGCCATTAATTACATTTGGACACACTAAAACATCCTTTAAGTGTGACATTTTATAACTTATAGCCACACATAATAAGTGTATCCGTGACAATAAAAAACGTATAAAAAGCAAAACTAAGATACTCTTTGGTCACACAACCTCGTATAAGTGGCCATTAATTACATTTGGACAAACTTAAAAATATTTTATTGTGACCATTTATAACTTATAGCCACACATAATAAGTATATCTGTGACAATAAAAACTTATGAAAAATAAAAGTAAACTACTCTTTGGTCACACAACGTCGTGTAAGTGGCCATATATTTTAAGCGTTTTAGCCACATAACTAATAAATACAATGGTTGTTCGTCATATTCGCCACTTTATTAAAAATGCGGCTAGAAAATGTGACATTAGGTCACACAACGTAATATAAGTGGCTATATCTTTTACCTTTTAGACAAATCTCTTATCAATATAGTAGCCGTTTGTCAAATTTGGCCACTCTATTCAAACATGTGGCTAGTTAAATGTCACAGTTTGTGGCTAATGCATGTGTTTTTGGTCACATGTATCAAAGATCAAACAAACTATGACTGTAGATCACATTTCGCCACACGTTTTTATAATGTGGCTAGTTTTTGTCACAGTTGTTTTCAAAGTGTGGCGAAAAGTACCTGACTAGGTATAGAATGGTCACGTGAAGAATAATATGTGTGGCCAAAACATTCTGTAAGGTTTTCAAACATGGTCAAAGACCTTTTAGCCACACATTTAAGCCGAAGTGTAGCAAATCGCCCAGACCACATGTGTGGCGGGAGGTCGATATTTACGTAGTGTATTGGTAAACTTAAGGGGAAGGAAAAGTAATTATTAATTAAATTTACAAAAGTTGAGTATAGTTGAAGGGTTAAATTTGTAATTATATTCTAGGTTTATAATTGCATATTTGAGTTGTATTCTTATGCTTTATTGACTTGTACATTATAATCAACAACTCAAAATAAAACAAAATTTACATTGAAACGTCAACAAAAATAAGCATATTGCAATGGTAAGTTCGTTTTTGTTTAAAACACAATATATTAAAAAGTATTTAAGAACTAAAAATTTTAATTGAATTTGTAAATTATATGGGTAAAGATGGAGGGTTTATGTGTAACTACCTTACAAATTACCAAAGTTGTATTAAAGTTAAAGTATCATTTTTGTAACTATTTTCTAAAGTATACATTCTTAACCTAACCGTACATGATGTCAAAAATACTATATTGCCCTTAAATTTTCAAAATTTTATGCATTAGTGATTATATTTTATGCATTAGTGATTGTACCTCTTAAAATTTAAGAGGTCATTCACTCATGTTTTATATATAGTATAGATATGGATCTCGTAGTTAAATTTTGTTTCTTTAAAAACGTTAGGTTATATTTGTCATCTAGTGTATTATTTTCTTATTACTATATTATATAGTTAAAGAGTTTGGTACCGCAAAGTCCCCATTTGATCACTTTGCGGCACCTTATTGGTAATAAAATTTTTTTATTTTTCTGTTTTTTTTTGAGTTTCGGTCATAAGGAACGTATTGAAAACCTATCAAATGTGAATTTTGATAATGTTCCTTTATATTATTTTGTTTTAGTTATAGTACTGTACCGAACATGACGAAAATCGAACGAATTCGCATAGACTCACCGGGTTTTGTTTTAGTTCCAGTGTCGTAACGAAAACGACCAAATGCTGATTTTTGTATATTAGTTCCGATGTCATAACGAACATGACAAAATCGACTGAATTCGCGCAGACTCAACCGCCTCAACGCCCGAGATCAATAAAGGCCGGGTTATCCAGTTTTACCGACGGACACCCATCATTGGTCCCCCCCCAAATTTTATAATTTTTTGTTTTATTTTAGTCTTAGTTCCGATACAATAACACACGTAATTGTAACTGAACGAATTCGCGTTGACTTACCGTATCAACACTTGTATTTTACTACTACCCATTTTTTATCGACTTGATGCGCGGGAAAAAAACACTAGTTTAATATAAACAAAAGCATATACATATTAGAGGCTAATATTATAGGTATAAATATGAGTTTAAAAAAATAATAAGTATGTACTCATAGGATGAGTATCAATTGAGAACTACTAATTTTATTGAGAACTTAAAAAAATTATTTTAGCCAATCACATTATTTTAATTATTATTTACTTTTCATTTAATAAAAGGCTATTAATGTAAATTAATCATTTTCAACGGATCCCATTATTTAAAATCTCCCTCATTATCTGATTAAACATCCTAATTTTTCTCTATTATAATCTTCAGATTTATATTCCCATTTACATATTGAGTTCTTATTTTGAGTTTTTGACAAGTACTCCCAAAACTAATTATCATTGAAAAACAAAAAACAATAAACAATAAAAAATTTGATGGAGTCTGAATATCAACATGTAAAGTATATCCTATAATTAATTCCTATTAATTTATCAATATTTTCTCCCATAATCAAAACTTTACATTCTTTTGTTTCTGGGCTATATATGTATTAAGAATATTTTTATTGATTGTAATTTAAATTTGTTTCATTTTTTTTTTACTATTTCTGCTTAACTTCCATGTAAACACGCATCTAACCTTATGTTATTTACAAATACGTAATAATCCTTTGCATTTATGATTTTCCTTTCTTATATATGTATAACATTTATACACCAAAATTTTTTGTTACATAATTTCATGTTCAGAATATTTTCTACAAAATACAACTGAAAAGTTATATATACATTTACATATGTGCAAGTAATCCATTTACAAACTTATACAACATTTACATATATGTAATTTAGTTATTTGTACATGTGTAAGTTGACCTTCTTGTGTAATTGACCTATTTACACATTTTTACTTGACATTTTTATAAGTGACCTACTTATATATGTATACGTTTACATGGGCGTAAATCACCTATCTTACATATATGTAAATGTATTGATTATCTATACGATAATGCGTAAATCACTTATTTACATATACGTAAATCTATTGATTATTATATAATAATTTATGTTTTACATATGTTGACTAAAAACTAACATGAACATGTATGTACTTATACAAATATATTATTTAGCATGTAATTTAAATAGACGTGTAAATTTAGCCCGAAGCTTATAAAATAAACCTTGTAGACAAAAATTAAATTATATCACTTTCAATCTTCTTGCTACAAAATACATATATATTTGAAAAAAGAAATTTAATTATCTGGTGACTGGTGAGAAATTAAAGAAAGAGAGATCGTGTATATTAAGAATTGAGTAAAAATAGGAATTGAATTAGGGAGTCACCATCGGAGGTTAATTTCAAAAACTAACATTCATTTTTACTATTTTACCCTTTTTCCCTTTTATTAATCCAATTAAATCTCTCTTAAATTACAATCATACACTTGTTTAATTACATTAGATCAAAGGCTAGTATTAGTACTTAGAGTTCTCAACAAAAAGAAAGTTTTTAAAGAAAACTAACCCTGTACTCATATATATATATATATATATATATATATATATATATATATAATTGAAGTCTATTGAGAACCACTTTGAGTTTTAAGAACTCGAAAGAACTCAACGTAACATTTTTTATTTAATTTTTTTTACACATATGTAATATGTAAGTGTAAGTAACGTAAAAAATTACAGTATTTATTTACACACCGAATCAACTTTTTACACATGTGTAACTAACATTTAAACTTGTGTAATCACCAAAAATCTTTATTCTCTCTCCTGTTCTATTTTTTAATTAAATTTAATCTCAGCCACATATTTTATACTCATTTAATTAAATTTGTGGTACATATTGAGTTCTTAAACTTCTTACAACTCATTAAGTTCTTAAAATGTTTTTCCCCTATATATATATATATACTAGTCAGTTGCCCGCGCTATGCAGCGGAGTACGTGAGCAAACCCAATGACGGTGCGTTCGTAACTCAAAATTGGACGCGTAACACGTGCAAAGCCAGTACGTGTGTAATTGACAGTTGAACACGCATAACCAGCACCTGAATGCATCTTGCATGCATTAAACATGCTTAACCGACATCATGTGTCTAACTCACGTTGATTACTTGTGTGTTACGTGGTGTTGGGCGCTTACCAATGTTGGATAATGCTCGTTACGTGGTGTTGGACATGTGTTTATCGGGTATGGTACGTGTAAACAATGTCATCACGGAACTTATGCCTAAAATGTACAACAACTTCAAATAAATCGATTTTCAAACCAACTTGTTTTGACCCGAAACCCATCTGGACCAGACATCGTTTTAACTCGAAACTGGTTTTGGCCCGATACCCTTTTGACATGACCCCTTTCGACCTGAACATCCCGACACGAACCACATTGACCAGCTTTTGTATTGACATGTTCCGACTCTAATTCATTTTAACCCATGATTCGAACCGCCCGACCTGACCTATTGTCGTTACAAACCGTAATCACGTAAATGTTAATTTTATTAAATTAATAAACTCTAGCAATATCATACTCAAATTAAAGAGAATAAAATGTTCGTTTTATAGAATTTTTTCTTAAAAAAATATTAACGTGTGAAAAAGTTATGAACGTTTAAAAGTCATTGAGGTAGTTTGTTTAAATAAGGGGTAAATGTGTAATTATTCTATAAATTAACAAATCTTTATTAAAGTTAGAGGACTAAAATTGAAACTATTATGTAAGAAACTAAAGTAACCATACATGTGCTATAAAGACAACATTACCCTAAATATTTACAATAAGCAACAAGTTAGGTACCTCTTAAAATTTAAGAGTTCTCTAACTCATGATTTATATATAGTAGAGATACACACACACACTTTACTACCTTTTTGTCTCTCGTATTACAGAGGATAATGCTTTTTTCCTTTTTTTTATATTTGTCATTTCAAATATTGTGAATTTACCTTTTTGGATTTAAATTTAGGTTATCACAAGATAGTTTGTAATATACTTGGATCTATTTTGATCTAGTTATATTTATTTATGTACATATTTTAACAAAATATTAAACGAATCATCTATTAATATTTTATATGTGTTCGTTTGTACTTATTTAAATGTGGTTATTTATATTCGTTTATTTATTTATTTGTGTTTGTTTATATTTGTTCATATATGTTCAATTATGCTCGTATAACTTTGTTCAATTATGTTCGTTTACATTCGTTTATCTTCACGAATTGTTCATAATGGTGATTCAAGAGAAATCCAACAAATAACGGCCAGTTGATCTGTAGGTGACGATAGGCTGATGAATGAGAAGGGAGGTTGATGATGGTGGGTGGTAATCGAAAGTTAAACGATGTTGAAGATGATAGGCCGGTGACGGAAAATATATATATGACTAAAAAGTAAATTAGGGTTTGATAATGAAAGGGTTTCACAAATAAATGAGATGTTATAGCCCGTTTAAGGGTTATCTGCATTTGGTGAGACCCATGACCCGCTTATCTTGTAACTTATGTGAGATATTATAACCCGTTTAATAGCTATCAAGGTTTGGTGAGACCCATGACCCACAAAAAGTATTGTTTGATGATTAATGAGTTTCACAAATAAATGAGATGTTATAACCCGTTTAAGTGCTATCCGAATTTGATGAGACCTATGGTCTGCTTAGTTTTACGGATCAAAACCTATTGAATCAATGAAAGGGGCGAAAGCTATCAAAGAACAACACGTAATATTTTTCAGTACACACACACACACATATATATATAGAAAAGGGTTAAATAAAAAAAAATTGTTTTGTGAGAAGTGTGAGAATGCTTTAAAATAAAGCAAACCACCTAAATAAGAAACTATACCATATAAATAGGAAACTATACGGTTTTTAGAAACTACTAATCTCAACAGTCAGATCCTAGATCTAAGGGTCTAGACTTCTTCTTATGCTTCTTACAAAATTATTGTTTTTTACATTAACCCTACCCTATATATATATATATATATATATATATATATATATATATATATATATGTTAATATTATGGAAAATTCCCAAAATGTCCCAATTATAAAGAGAGATTCCAAATATGTCCTTCTAAAATTCAAATTCCCCCATTGTCTCTTTTCTAACTCGTCTTCATCTCTACGTTAGAAAATTGAGACGACATGTTTCTTAACTCGCCGCCTCCCCTTCATATTAGCTCAAAACCTGTTGCATCCCCGCCATGTTAGCTCGAAACCCATCGTCTCCCCTCCATCTTAGCTCAAAACTCGTCGCCTCCCCGCCGTGTTAGCTAAAAAAATAAATCTAATAAATCTTGTTATTTAAAAAATTATATCTAAACAAGGTACAAATAAAATGATTTGATAGTATGCATGAGTTTTCTAAATCATATTATTATCCAAAATCCAATATATAAGAACTTAAAAACCAATAAAATTGAAAATATTCAAATATTTTTTAATTAAGTTTAGGATCCATGTTTCTAGTAAAGATAAGGTAGAATATTTTTTTTTAGCTAACACAGCGGGGCGGCGACGAGTTTTGATCTAACATTGAGAAAGGCGATGAATTCCGAGCTAACATGGCGGGGAGACGACTGGTTATGAGATAATATGGACGGCAGGCGGCGAGTTAAGATACACATCGCCTTGATTTTTTCTAACGTAGAGACGAAGACGAGTCACTAAATAGACAAATGGAGAATTAAAATTTTGAGGGACATATTAAAATCTCTCTCTAAAAATAAAACATTTCAGGGATTTTCTCTTAATATTAATATACATTAAAATAAAAGAAAAGTCAAGATACGGATGGAAAGAGGGAGACAGTAATTGGGAGTTTGTTCATTTTGAGTTGTCGGGGTCATCTAGTTTTATTGGATGCTCAAAACACTATTTCAACCTCAATACCTACTCTCACATTCATTAACTATATGGTCGATAAAAATAGCTTCTTCAGTTTTAATTTTTTAAACGACCAATTTCGGTAATATAAGAGACTAAACCAAGATCTCCCTATTTCTTTGTTTGTTTGTTTGTTTTTTTTATATATAACGCAATAACTAATTACGAAAATTATCTTTACTCACTAGTGATTAAATTGATATGATTAATAATATTATAACCGATAGGAGGTTACGTATAATTGTAAAAGCAACTATATTTGACTTTGCATTTATCGGTAAACAAATACTCTCTTGGTGAAATAAATGATTCTTGTAAGTTGAAATATACTAAAGTTGGTTGGTTTAATTTAATAATAATGATATTATCAATTAAATGATTCAGATGCAAAGTGACATTGTTAAGACAACTAATGTGGTTGTGGTATAAGGTGGCACTTCATAGTGTCGGCCTAGAGCATGGCAACACTAAAAGTGGTTTTATATGCTTGGGTGACACTAGTGAAGACATAAGAAGTGTCGCCATGGTATTTGACGACACTAGCCGGTCCACCAATTTGCGACAGTTCATGGTACTTAAGTAAGTAGCGGCTTAACTTGGAAAACAAGGCTTAGAAGGCTATAGATAAGGAATTAGATGTATTGCTGGGTCTAATTTGAGAATGTTATTATCAATTAAACGATCTAGATGAATAGCGACAAAACAAATGTTCATATCTACTTAGGCGACACTAGAATGTTGCCGTTGTAAATTTACGACACTAGCTAGTGTCAGTCCACTAGTTTGTGGCACTTCACAAGGGACGGTTTAGCTTGGAGAACAAAGCTCGGGGGTTATAAATAGGGAATTTGATGTCATTTGTAATATTGTTGAAGTTGGAGCCAACACCCCAAAATGAGCTCACCTGAGGTGAAAAAACTTACCTCGGAATAAGGCTTCCGACGCAGCCCATAACCAGATAGATGAAAAAGACTAATGAAGATTCAAAAAGGAAAGCCCATTAAGGCCCAAAAGAAGGGAAGATAAGAATTAAGATTTAGTCAATGAAATATCACATCTGGAGATCTTCTCGAGACTACTATTCCCTGACCAACATTTTACCTTCATCTTATCAAACCATGTTCTCTTACTCATTGTTGGTAGATCATTACCAATCCTCTCCATGAATTTCTTAATTTTTCTAACAATCATGGCCATATTTCATTTTAGATCTATCAGTTCCAGATCATCTGGATTAATCTAGTCATAATCTTCATCATTCAAGTCACAGGTAGCGGCTTTACTGCCCACCAATTTTTCATAAGAGGACATGAAGGTTCCCATGAAAGCAAAGTGTTATTATGCTTCCTTCACGTTAACATTTTACCTTCATCTTATCAAACCATGTTCTCTTACTCATTGTTGGTAGATCATTATCAATCCTTTCCATGAATTTCTTAATTTTTCTGACAATCATGGCCATATTTCATTTTAGATCTATCAGTTCCAGATCATCTGGATTAATCTGGTCATAATCTTCATCAGTCAAGTCACAGGTAGCGGCTTTACTGCCCACCAATTTTTCATAAGAGGACATGAAGGTTCCCATGAAAGCAAAGTGTTGTTATGCTTCCTTCATGTTAACATTCGGTAGTGAGGGAGGAGGAAATGAGTTAGAATTTGCAGAAATTAGGCTTGAAAATACTTGTGGCTCTGCAAAACCTTCTTGCGGAGGAGTCACATGACATGCTTGGGTATTGAAAGTTGATATTGGAGTAGAAGTACTCTTGCTTGTAGGAGGTGCTCCACCATATAAGGAAGGATCTTGATTAAATTTAGATGAATTTTGGCACTTTAGTTCATACTCCCTCTTTTCTCATTTCTCAACTAAATCAATACATTTAAGATCTGGACTTTTAAAATACCCATTTTTAGCTAAAACAAACAATTAGGTTGAGTAAGAATTTGGAACAGCATCCTTCAACGTATCAGTTATATCCATTTCATCTTTATGCGAATTAAAACCAATTCAACTCAGTCAATAAATGAAAATATCTTGTCAACATTTCTCCAGCAGTCTCATTTAGCATGATGTTGAAGTTCTTATACTGAAACTTCAGCATAGACTTCTTGCTTTATTGAGTATTTCCAAGACTTCTTGTTTGTTAACCAGCATACAATGATGCGGAGATTGTGATATGGCTGAATTGATGAAAGATATTTTTGGGTAAAGCTATAGTCAAAGTGTAATAAGTCTTCACTTCAAGCTCATACTTTTTCCTTTCAATAGCACTCATTACATCAATAGGCTTGGGAACTTCACCAACACCATTAACCTGTATAGTTGGTCTCACATACTTGGTATCCAACAATGTAAAACAATCTGATCAATTACACTTAGATATGATCTGAATCTAAGGCTCCATCTATGGAAATCATCGAGACTATTCAGCATTAGAGTCTTTGCATATGATCCAATCTCATTGTCGTAATTGAGCATGGCTTGAAATAACGCATTTTGAGACTCAAGAGCATAATAGTTTGTCATTTTGTGGATATTTTGGGTTTAAACTGTTTCAAGTGAAAGTATACGGGTGAAAAGTGAACAAATCTTGAAAGAAAGATAGCGAATGGTTAACAAACGAGGATAACAGATAGGAAATCCGTTAACGAATGAGTAATCAGTAACGAATGAACCAATATCCTTTGGCAAATGTGAACAACGAATGAGAATGTGATGAATGTGTATAACGAATGAGAATGTAGCGAATGGGTTGTTAAGAACATTTGTAACAAACTTACAACTGTCTAGCGAATGAACTCAAAACACATAGTGAATGAATTCAAAAAATGTGTGAATGAGTTCATATCTTCAAACTCAAACCCATTCCACAAACCAAAAGAAAACCATACCAAACCAACACCAATCCATTCCGAAATCCACACGAATCAATTCACAAACATTCCAAACACAATCCACACACAATCCATGCAACAATTCAGTCAAATCTATACAAATTTTGACCAATTAAAGTCAAACAAGAATGTCCACACCACTGTTTGTTCCTGCTTAAATCAAATCATACTAAAACTAAACAATTCAGTCTAATTCAACCGATCAATACTTAATTCATGTTCATAAAAACAATCCTTTAATCAATTATCAATAAATTATTACATAAATTCAATCAAATTGATTCCTATTAAGTCCGTAAACTGTCTATACAATTCGTTCAATCAATTTGTCCCAAAACACGATCAATTAGCTAATTAAGTTCATGAACTGATCGATCAGAACATCTGGAAGCTCTGATACCACTTGAGGAAACATGATGAGCAGCATGATTCTATATATCAATAAGATCTAGTCTATGGTATGATCAATCAATGAGAATTAGCGCTCAATGTGTGTAACTTGTGTTTTGAGAGAGCAATTGGACAGAGTAACGACACAATGGTTCATAAAATAATCAATCGTTAATTTAGAATCTGATTCCAGACTATATATAGGGACGGACTCATTCGCTAAATATGCATAGCGAATGAGTCACATTCTCTACGCCATGCTCTAGGCATTCCCCTAGCGAATGGCCTTATACGTTAACATCTCTTTTTTTAACATTCCCTAGTGAATGAGGAAACCAAAACAGGTCCATTCGCTAACATCCTATAGAGAATGATCTTTATAATAATTACAATAATGGTCCCTATACTATTACAAATACCAAAACTATATAAAAAGAATGAGTCGACAACTGATGTATCAACACAACTATACAATGGTGTAAATGTTTTAAAGCAAAATTTGAAACTATAAAAGCAAGCCCAACAAGGTCTGAAACAAGATCATAAGAAGATCTAGTATGTATATAAACCTATTATATATGTCCAAGATAATCAAGAAATCAAAAATATTGAGATTATCGGAAAACTGATAGGGTTACAAGTTATTTACTCTTACAAAAAAATGGATTCTGATCCCTCTTTTATAGCGTCAAAAAAGTAGTTACAAAAGGGTTGTGCGTAGTACTTAAATGTCTTTAGACACAAAGTAATAATGTAAACTAAGACTAAAATACACAAGCGATGGGCCAATGCATACATGGTGGTAAGCATTAGGCATTCTACATCCATGCACTAATTTGACATGTGTAAAACTATGTCGCTAATACTTGTGAAGTGTTGGCTCTACTGAGTAATAATAAAGGTTATTCATAATTGTGGTCAAAACGAATATTGAAAATTCTGATGAGTTAGTCATCTTTATCAACCAGTTGTGTGCTAATGTATTTTAAAGAGTATTTTCAGATAATCAATAGTAAGACGATAACTAGATATAATTGAAGGGATTGATGACTCCTTAGGTGATAGATAAATGACGGCTCAGATATTTTAAACCCTTGTAACAAGTTTTGACGAAAGTTTTGTAATCAATGGTATTTAAATCCCTTGTTTTATAAAATATTATTTTAATCTTCATCTACCACGTGTTGCTCCTATATTGTCTGCTTTATCAAGTAATGGACATTCATGATAACCGGTGGCGGTCCGCTACCGATGGACTTGCTTAATGGACCATTAAGGTTAAGATTAACGGTTCGTCGATCTTTATCATATTTCCATAATTACATCTTAAACCTTAAACTTTAGCTTAGGCGTAATTACTACTAGACCCTTCAACGTTTAAAGTTGGCAAATATGGCTCGAAATTTTCATTATGTTACAGTAATTCTGACCGAATTAAAATGTTTGCAAAACTAGTGACTGAAGAAAAAACACTTACAAATGTAACAACTGGTTTTTTTGATCATTAATCAATACAAATGTTGCGACCAAAATTGTTTCGCTTGCAAATATGGTTGCTGATTTTCAAAATTTATATAAATAAATACTAAAATAAGACTATTTTAATTGTAAAAATGGTTGCAAATTTGCCTACTGAAATTGTTTGATCCAAATGTGGTTGCCAGATTTTGAAAGACCGGTTGCCGAATCATAAGATGTCATCGTATGCGTGTAGGTGTAATACGATACGGACCGAATACGTTGTGTCACTATACTAAGCTATAAGGCGGAAATAAGTAGCAAAGGAATCAAAACTCATATCAACTTAAAGTAATTATCATTATTTCATATAACAAAGTCAAAGTACAAGTAATAAGTTTTTCACCAAAAGATTACAAACTATGACAATATAAAGCATATATATACAATTAGCCTATGGGTCGTGTAAGTCTTACAGCGTATAAGACTTATACGCCGTATAAGTCGTATGCCCTGGTTAACAAACTTATACGCCCTTAACAAACTAAATTGACAATTTAGCTCTTTTAACTATACAAGACTTAGCATTAGACATTTTGTACTAACAAACTCCCCCTTGGATAGTGCTAGGTACTTGCATCTTTAATCAATACCAGAATGCTTATTGTGATATGCTTTCCTTGCCTCTTCAAACGATGGCTTCGATGTTTGTGAAGTTGGATGAGGTACTCGGCTTGGCATATATTGAAAACGATTCCATGAAGCCCGAGTAGATCTCTCCTGACGTTCTGCCTCAAACTCCGCCTCAATACGATCTTGTTTTGCACTTACCTCTCTCTAATTTGTTTCCCAAGCAGGTCCATAATGTATATTCTTCTCGAAACATAAATCAACGACGTCCGAACAATGTATCCTGCTCAAATGTAACACTTCAATGTCTTTCTGTGAGCAATTCACAAACCACATTGGATCATAAATCCATATCACATCATATTTCTTATCTCCACAATTCATATAGATACTAGCTTCACCAGTTAACGCTAAGTACGAACACCAAAGGAAATAAGGATGAAAATCTTGTTCCATCGGGTATAATGTTATAACACCTAGAGAATCTGGTCGAGAGTATCTCAATGTGCGAATCAATTCTACTTCAGGATTCTTTCTAGATCTTGACATGAAAACTGGAGGAACTTGAGGTACCCACTTCTTAGTTCCTCTTTTAGCTTCATTCACTATGAACTCTCATATATCTTTAACAGGACCAGTCTTCGGTTTGTATAGAAGGTCATAATGTGTACAAATGTCATACACAACAAACCATGGTAACGATTTCAGCTCCATCAAACTATTGAAGTATTGAACCACAACTAATATTCGTATAGCAATCTTCCTGATTTTACACAAGTAGGCTATACTTATACATTTTCCCAGCGCCACATCTTTTTGAGTTTTCTTGTAATATATCACCGGATTTAAGTATACTTTCTTTGACTCAACAGTGTAGGTTCCCATCCGGATCTACACCGGAGTATCTCGTAATGCGGAATCCCCTATGTATACGATACGAGTGTTTACACGAGAGATATGTAAATAACACGTAAACACAAATGATTACTTGTTATATCGATGTAAAGAACCAAAAAAACCAAACAAGTATCACGTCAACTTACAAAACAAAATTGCCAAGAAGACTACTAAAGCAAACGGCCGAAGTTAGGTTAAATACTACGACAACTTCGCCTAACACCCTAGGCGAAGTTTTCCCTAACTTCGCCAAGCCATAAGTTTGCTAACCCCAATAACAAAACTAACACGTTCATCAAAACACAAGAACAATGTAACGATTACAGACACAATAGACACGAGATAAATGAACTACTGGCATCATGCACCAACATACTCCCCCTTGGCAGTAGCTTCATTTCTCTTACACCTTCGTCTCGTCTTGTAATCCAAAAACCCGTATCTTTCGTCTTCAAGCATGAACACCCTGTCTCACACAAACTGAGACCACCCTTTGGTATTTCTTCGCTTCGTCTTTCCAAGTAGGGATATAAAAGATCTTCTTATCATTGAGTACCTGCGAATCAGCTTGAGACAAGTTAACCAAGTGCATAGGATCATACACCCTTAAGATCTCTTGTTCATCTTGATCTTCCATCACAGCTTCGGCATTCTGGCAGTCAACATGCAACCATTTAAGATCCTTCAACACATCTTGAGGCATGATCTTCATTGGAACCTCTTTCAAACATCGAATTGGTTTGTAATTCATCACCATCCAGGGCTTGCCATCAACCCGCATTCCCCGCTCTGTATCTTCAATCAACTTCCCCTTCTGAGGCTTCAACAACTCAAACTTTTTCTCCTTAACAACTTCCTTCCACACTATCTTTCCAACCCAGCTAGCAAAATCGTCACCACTTCTATTAATCAACCTTTACCGAGCCAAATCCTTCACTTCACACTCAGACAACGTATTTAGCGATCTCAACATCTTAACAAAGTACTGAATCCCATCATATCTTTTCACCACAAACAACTTTAGCTGATCATTATACAACCAACAAATAATACATTTCTTTGATTCAGCATATCCCTTGATATTATAACTTTTCTTGAACACCGCAGGTACCACTGGCTTCTTTGTTTTGAAAAACCACTAAGCACATCCTTCTTTCCACCTTGGCTGTTCATCCCACTCAGATTCACTCGACACATTATCACTTTGACCCAAACTTTCTTGACCAGCACTAGGAATGTCATGCTCAACACCATCATCAGATATCTCACCTTCCTCTAAGCCACTATCGATCTCAATCTGTTCACCAATTTTCTCAATCTCACTAAAAGACAGCACATCATCACCCATATCATCCTCATCATCTACCACAACCGTCTCACCACCTGCACTGCCCGATGGAGCAGTAGACTCCCCCTGAGATGTGGAAGCCCCAATATTTTGTTCAGTTCTTGATAGCTCACCACATGCATCTTTCGATGCATTGGGATCATCATCTCTGTCCTGTCTCCTCTTTTTTCTCAACTCATCACCTTTGCAACTAGTCTCCCCCTGAGATGCTAAGAACTGTTTCAAAGCATCAAAAAGTTTACAATGTTCAATAAGGAGAGATGACTGAATTTGGTTCTCAGCCACTAGCTGTTGAATAGCTTGTCTCTGAATGAGATTTATTCTTGACTGCTCAGCAACAACTCTTTCAAGAGCTGCGATCCGCTCAGAATCCGACAAGGTAGTGTGAAAATCGAAATGCATGTGAGAAGTGTCCTGAGCATAAGGCGGTGGAATAC
Source organism: Bidens hawaiensis (assembly GCF_021521415.1). Taxonomy (NCBI): domain Eukaryota; kingdom Viridiplantae; phylum Streptophyta; class Magnoliopsida; order Asterales; family Asteraceae; genus Bidens; species Bidens hawaiensis. Next base: position 48,437 of record NW_027492347.1, on the reverse strand, counting down.
CCAAGCATACTGGAGTATCAGATGTAGACTGTGTAGTAACTGTAGGTGAAACAGAGACAGATAACCCAGCAGTAGCAACCAGTGTGGACTCAACAAACATAGCAACCACCTCCGATGGAGTAATAGAAGGAGGTGGTAAAGAAATAATCTCTGCTGTAGACACCTGTACTGTAGTGTGTGCAATAGATGGTGCTGACAGAGCCACCAACGGAGCACTAGATATAACTAGCAATGGATCAGATGAAGATGGAGGCAGTGTAGACATACCAGACAACTGTGGAGGGGCAACGTGAACAACACTCAAACTTTCACCAGCTTTAGCCTTCTTAAATCTCCGGGCTAAGGCGTACAACTCATCCTGATAATCTGACTCACTGTCATCCGAATCTTTCTTTCGTTTTCCTTGTATCCTATCTTGTGCAGCCAGAACTCTTTGTGCTTCAACAGTGTCATCAATGGAAGAATCAGATAAAGTTTCCTCATAATCCTCCACTGAGGCAATAGATGGACCCACAAATGTATCAACCATAGAAGCATGCACACCAGAAACATCAACTACTAAGGCTTGAACTTCAACAGGATCGATCGTATCCAAATCAAAGAAACCTTGCCCTCCAAAGGCAACCTCAAGATCAACCTGTTCGGCGGGAGCTGCAGCTGGGTCAACAATAGGACCTTTTTGAACCACCTGTGGTGGTTGAATCACGGGAGGTGGTTGAGGAATATCAACTTGTGGTGGAGCCAGATCATTAAAACCATCCTTCGGTGGAGCAACATAAGCAGGGTTCACAAGATACCCAAATAAAGTTGTGTGCCTCGGACGAAGTTCAGGTTTGCTTCGTGCACTAGATGACTTACATTGCGCAAAAATTCTCTTATTTATACTTTCCACATAAAAGATAGGGCGACGTTATGGCAGATTGGGGGCGACATGATTAAGAATCATCTGTAAGAATCTGGGATACATTAAGAAATTTTCCTGTGCTTCAGCTCGCCTTAGACGATCTATCTCATAGAACACCATTTGGCTGAAACTATATGGCTTGTTATAAGTCAACGCGGTCATTGCAGATTGCATTGTCGCACCCATACCATCGGATCCAGCCTTGCGACCATACATGCACACAATCAACAGGTGTATTAAGAAATGCCACTGGTTCAAAAGAAATCCCTTTCTTCATTGTGAATCTTCCAACGGACCCGAGTACCCCATACGAAGAAAAGCTCCGTTTATGAAAGTAGCTGAATACTCAGTAGGATCCTGAGTGGTTTCAACCCCAAAACTGTAGAGCTTCTCTCATCTGATTAGCTGAGAACTGCACCACTTTATTATTGACTGTAGCACGCATAACTGGAGGTTCAACACGACAGTCATATTCAACTGTTCTCCAAAGTCTTCAATATTTGGAAGGGATATCGGCTGAGTAGTGGTGATAGCATGAAAGATACGTGAACGTATGAGAAACGAGATGATCTCATTAAAATCCTCAGCTTCACGACTATCCGGATCCAAAGTAACGTACATGTTGTGACCCGGAAAGAACTGTCTCTTATCACCATCTCTTTCGTCACCACCTGTACCACCTGCACCTGCTACAGCAGCCATATCTGCAAAAAAAATGTGCTAAGTTAGACAAATGTTTAACACAGTTTGTAACTTCGCTTGGTATGAAAGTAGCGAAGTTAGAGTATCAGTGAAGTTTGTAACTTCGCTTGGATGTAACTTCGCTTGGTATGTAAGTAACAAATGTTTAAGACAGTTTGTAACACAGTTTGTAACTTCACAAGCGAAGTTAGAGTATGTGGACAAAAGAAGTTATGCAGCGAAGTTATCACATAAGCGAAGTTAGGGATAACTTCACTGTGTATTAACTTCGCCGTATAAACAGTGCCGAATCCAGAACCTTGTCAGTTCAAAACATGAACAATCAGAGACCGAAAATAGGTATAGGTAGGTGCGATTAAGGCCTCGAAGGTCCGGATATCACCACATATTCAAGAACCTAAGTGTATTATCTAGTTTCAGGGTTATACTAGAAAGCCGATTAAAACCATCCATTATGGATCAGATTAACAAACAAAACTAGTAAATTATGACTCGATGGAAGCCAATGAACCTTATAAGAAGACGAAAATCAGATTAAAAGAAGGAAAATTCATAGCACAAGTTCGTCGAGGGTTTAAGAAAATATGGTTTGACCAAATTTGACCTATTTCTGCCTTTTATACTTTTGAGAAAAACCCAGGGGCGAAGTTATACTAACTTCGTCTGGTGAATAAGTTCGCCACAGGGAAGTTAATTTTATAAAACGATCAAAAACGAGTAACCAAGATTTTATTTTAAACACAATGAAGATAAAACATATAACGTAATATTGACGGAAGTAATAATAATAATAAAGAGACGGGATTAAATTTCAGTCTTTCAGAGTACCCTGCATGTTTAAGAAAAGATTCGAACAGGAGTCATACTGATTGGATGTCACTAGGATTCATTTTCAGCGTTATTATGACATAGAGAAACAGGTTGCAGGAAGGTTTAAAACTTAACATGGTTTTCATTGTTTCTGTGATACGGATTAGGTTCAATTGGGCTCAAAATTTAGATGGACGTCACTTAAGGAATTCTGAGGCCTCCTATCTATTCTCAAGGCGTATTTGGCTTTCCCATATCACCCCGACTTGACTTCAACCCGTAGTGTCTGATCAAACAATTTACATTTGAGTCGGCTTTACAATCCTTTCACTTAGCTTTCACAAGACTCAGTTGATGCCTCATCCATGTTGTTTTGGTCTTGATGAATTTCAAAGGCAGTAAGACATAATATTTTTTTTAAACAAAACCATAACGAACACCTGCAAGTCTCGAATCTGGATCACTGCAGAAAGATAACACAATATTCGCGGTGATCAAGACACTCACGGGCTCATGTATGACTGGGTAATCACTTTTCTGCCTATCATTCGGAGAGATAAATGTGGTGACATGCACATTTCAAAATGACTCGCCACAGTAAATCGAGTAAGTTTAATTTGTATCACTTCTACTTTTACTCACCATGGCAAGCTACCGTACCAAACAATGACTGTTCTAAAGTCTTTTTAAGCCTAATAACTTCACCCGCCAGGCACACAAAATCGGTTCATCTATCACTTTCCAAAGGTTGGATCAATTTTCAATTTAACACCAATTTTGAAGCTTCGTGAGAAGCTATAGACTGAAAAAAAATATCATTTCCCTAAAAAAAATTGTATTCAGACGCCCCGATCATTTCTAAGTCTTTAGATAAATGGCTATCCTAAAAATCTAGTGGATTAGCAGGACCAACTACATATGAATATGTGTCCCTCCGACTAAGTATAACCGACATAATTTTTAGCGAAGGAATAAAAACTCATCATAAACTGCCCCAGTTGCCTTCAGTTATTAGGTTAATGGCTATCCTTTGAGTCTACATGTAGATGCAAGGACCAAACATATTCAAGAATATGTCCTTCAAACGTAAGCTACCAACATAATTCTCAGCGATAGTGATTTTTTTTAATTAAAAACAAAAAGAACACGGTTACTCGAGATTGATCATCCCATTAAGCTCAATAAGGTTTTCAAAACGGGACCGGTCAAAAGCTTTTGTAAAAAGACCGGCAAAGTTATCCAGTGAATCAACCTTTTCAAGCAAGATTAATTTCTTCTCAGCCAATCCCGTATGAAATGATGACGAATGTCAATATGTTTTGTTTTACTATGTTTAACGAGATTGTTAGTTACTGAGATAGCAATAGTGTTATCAATGCAAATAGGAGTTTGAGTAAAACTCATACCATAATCTCGCATTTGTTGTTGTATCCATAAAACCTGGGAGCAGCAGTTTGATGCTGCCATGTATTCTGCTTCACAGGTGGATATGGCCACAGAGGTCTGCTTCTTGCACTGCCAAGACACCAATCTTCCTCCGAGAAACTGACAGCCACCAGTTTTGACTTCCTGTTCTGATTGCATCCTCCATAGTCAGAGTCTGTGTATGCTACCAGATCCAGTTCTCCTCCTTTTAGATACAGAGATCCAACTTAGGCTTTCCTTTAAGATACCGCAAAATTCTCTTCACTCATTTCATGTGCGACTCCTTTGTATTAGCCTGAAAACGAGCACAAAGACAAACTGCAAACATAATGTCAGGTCTAGAAGCAGTTAAATACATCAAAGAACCTATAATAGCCCGATATTGAGTGGGATCCACATCTTCATCACTTTCGAAGTCAGCACCTATTTGTGGTTGACACAAATTGGAGTGTCAAACGGGGTGCTTTCTTCCATCTTAAACCGCTTAAGCACATCATGAACGTATTTAGTTTGATGTATGAACATGCCATCCTTCTTCTGATCTACCTGTAAACCCAAAAAGAAAGTTAATTCACCCATGACACTCATTTAAAACCTTTTCTTCATGACCGCTTCAAACTCCTAACACATAGAAATCTTTGATGCTCCGAAGATGATATCGTCCACGTAGACCTCAACTAGAAGAAAATCTTTCCCATTCCACTTTACAAACAAAGTACTATCGATCTTTCCTCTCACAAACCCATTTTCCAGCAAATAATCAGATAAAGTTGTGTACCAAGCTCGTGGAGCCTGATGTAGGCCATATAATGCTTTGCTGAGCTTGTACACATGGTCTGGAAAGTCAGGATCAGGAAAGCCCAGAGGTTGCTCGACATAAACCACTTCATCGACCTTGCCATTTAGAAAAGCACTCATGACATCAAGCTGAAACACTTTCATATCTTTGTATGCGGCAAAGGCCAAGAAAAGTCGAATTGCCTCCAGTCTTGCTACAGGAGCAAACACTTCATTGTAGTCGATCCCTTCTTGTTGATTAAAAAATTTGACTACTAATCTTTCCTTGTTACGGACGATTACCCCTTTATCGTCTCTCTTGCATTTGAATACCCACTTCGTATCGATAGCATGCACATCTCGTGGCTTTTCAACTAACTGCCAAACTTCCATCTTTTTAAACTGAGCCAATTCTTCTTGCATTGCTTCGACCCACGAGCTATCTTTCAGAGCAATCTAATAGTTCTTTGGTTCTATCTGACTGATAAAGCAGGTATACAAGCATTCATTCATAATACCAGTGTCTTTAATGCTTGCATACACACACGTATTTTCTTCCAAGCTCCTTCTGGTTCTGACTCCATCGGAAGGATTACCGATCACATTTTCCCATGGATGATTCTTATAGATTCTGGTAGTTTGGACAAGACCAACATCTAAGTCTTCTCTAAGATTTGTAGAGATTTCATCCGAATCGTGTTGAGTGTGGAACGGATTGAAAAAGTCATCATAACTTGAGACAGCAGGAGTTTCAACAGAATTTGACACGGTGGTTTGTTTTTCATCACACTGTGGACGATGCATAATGGTCTCATCATCATCGAGCAACATCTGAGTGGCCATCCTTTCTTCTGTGTTTGCAAAATCTAAATAAGGTAAGTTAAAATATTTAAATAATGTATCATAGTCGAAAGCCTCTGCTGGTCCCATGTTAGGCTTTGGTGATTTGTAACTTGTAATGTCTGTGTTACAGACCACCTCAACCTTGTTGTTCGATAGATTAAAGACTCTTCTGTTGGGTGACCCAACTACGTAACCAACAAGAATGCCTTCTTCAGCTTTCTCACCAAATTTTGAGTTAGTCTTTAAATCGAACATGGGGACCCAAAACGTTCAAGACCTTTTAGATTAGGCTTTCTACCATGCATTAATTCATAACAAGTTTTATTTAATCTTTTAACAGTTAAAACACAATTAAGGATATAACGGGCCATTGCAACAGCCTCATCCCAGAACACCACGGGAAGTTTAGCATCTGCCAGCATAGTCATGGCGCCTTCGATTAGAGTTCTAATCTTCCTTTTAGCTACTCCATTCTGTTGCGGAGTATATGGTGTGCTAAACGGATGCTCAATCCCTTTCTGCGAACAAAACGTCTCCATTTGATAGTTCTGGAACTCTGTGCCATCATCGCTTCTGATGAACTTGACCTTTCCCCCAACGATATTTTCCACTTTGGTAATCAAGTTAATTACCAACTACACTGTTTCATCTTTAGCTTTCAGAAAATAAACCCATGAGTAACACGAGTAATCATCAGTCACAACCAAGCAATATGACGTTCCACCCAGGCTTTAACATTTATGTGGCCAAACAGATCCTTGTGAAGCAAATCCAAAGGTGTGACAATTGAGTTAACCAGTTTGGAGTGATGTGTTTTCTTGTGCTGCTTTCCTTTCTTGCATGACAGACATTGATCTTCAAAGTTGAAATTCTTAAAAGGGACCCCAAGTACCAGCCCATTCTTGACAAGGTAATTCATCTTTCGTAGATGGATATGACCAATCCTTCGGTGCCACAATTCCGACTCAGATTCTGTTACTTTTGATAAGAGACATGATTCTTCTGTCGCCATCTCGGTTGACCGCATGTCCATTACATATGTATTCTTCTCTCATGGAACCTTCATCACATCCCAGGTTTCAGGGATCTTGAAACCAGGATAAAGCACGAGTGCCTCATCCTTTTTAAAGTGCATAATATATTCTTTGTCACAGATCTGAGAGACACTCAAAAGATTGTGCTTTAACTCTTCCACGAAATTAACCTTTTCCAACTTGATTCTCCCATTAGTAAACAGTACCAATTCCAGTAATTTTTCCTCCACTTTCTCCTGCAAAACTAACCCTTCCTCCTTGAACAGTTTTCCAATCACATAACAATTTTCTTGTTACCTGTCATGTGCCGAGAACAACCACTGTCGACAACGCACATGTTATTCACAGTCCTGTTCGACTGTTCCCGCACAATTAAAGAGACGAATTAGAAGCGAGGGACCCAAGACCTTCTGGTCTTGGGTTGGTCAAACCTGTTAAACGGCATCCAACTCCTTGGTTGCCTAATGTTCTTTTGAGGGAAGTTCCCATTTGATCTGAATGGAAGATTTCTAGGAATCTGGTTATGAGGCCATCCAAACATCCTTGAGTTTCTAGCATTAATTGATTCAGAATTACCCGATCTGTGATTAACTGGAAAAAAACGAGGTTGGTTTATTTGAAATCTTGAATTTGTCCAACGATTAAAGTTGGATGCGTTTGTATTCTTACCAGCATCAGTTTTAAAGTTCGTTTTATTCTCAGTTTTAGTTGGACTCATATTTTTTGACTTCTTCCTTTTCAGTGGACAGTTATTGACAAAGTGTCCTATCCTGTTACATCTAAAACAACTCTTGTTCGAACTATTAGTGTCCCTTTGAACGTTCGTATCGAAAGTTGCTGTAGACGATGAGGCTGTGTTACTATCAATTTGTCTCACATAGGGGGAACAAATGGGTTTAAGGAAGATTTCCTTTTATCAAACGTGTAATCCTCCCCCCGTTGAGTAACACAACTTCATCATTCATCTTAACAAAGTCAATGACTTTGTCAGAGTTTGAAACTAGACTTGTGACATGAGAATTTGTCTGAATAGCTTCATTCACATTAACATCGGTATTGTTAGCCTGTACCTTAATTGGTATTGTCTGATCAGTTTCTACACAAACGGATGGTTGATTACCGGGATTATAAGTATAATTATTATTGAAAGGTGGTGGAAATTCTGTGTATCAAATTCTCCCTTTGTTGATTGGGGAACGTTGAACGCTTAGTATATGATGAAGCATCACAGAAAAATTTCTAAATTGTTTGATTTTCCTATTCAAATTCACCACTTTTACTTGGTAATAAGCTATCTGTTTATCCTTTTCAGCTATCAGTTTGGTCTTTTCTTTTACAACTTCATAGCTAAGATCAATGACTTGTATTTTTTCAGCTAGGGTCGCCTTAAGGCTTCTTATGTCTTTTATCATATCATATCAATCATGCCCAGTAAAATCCCACCGACAGCAAAGCTATAAGTAGGGTCTGGGGAGGGTGGGATGTAGGCACACCGTACCTCTATCCAAAGGAATAAAGAGGTGGCTTTCAGAGAGACCCTCGGCTCTAAGTACATGTGTATGAAGCAAAATAAAGGAAATCAAAATTTAACAGTTATATAAAAACTACTACTAATTATAGTAATATTAATAATAAGATCACAGTTTAACAGCTATGTAAAAGCTAATAATAATTATAATAATAATGATAATATATGTAAGGGAAATACCATTATGGTATGTGACCTAAATAAGTTAAGTCTAAGCCCTAAGGTATTCAATTCTCTCTAAAAATCCTTAACTTTAATTCTACTTCTCCACGAATTCCTATCCTCAACCATGTCCTCGGAGAGGTTTAGGTCTATCAAATCATGCCTAATCCTCTCATCCCAAGTCAATTTCGGTCGTCCTCTACCCCTCCTCCCCTCTATAGTAATGTTTTCTACGGATCTAACAGGATTCGTCGTCTGTCTTCTCTTTACATGTCCAAACCATCTCAATCTCCACTCTCTTATCTTGTCTGCTATGTTCGCCACCCCTAATCTCTCGCGAAACACAATGTTTCTTATTCGGTCTAGCCTTGTGTGCCCACACATCCAACGTAGCATTCTCATTTCTGCTACCTCCATCTTCCGCACTTGAGCCTTCTTGATGGCCCAACAATCTGTTCCATATAGCATTGCAGGTCTAACTGCCACCCTAAAGAATTTTCCCTTTAGTTTAGTCGGGAAACTCTTGTCGCACAATATACCTATGGCTGCTTTCCATCTACACCATCCTACCTGAACTCGGTGGGTCACATCACTGTCTAATTCCCCATCGCTCTGTACAAATGATCCTAAATACTTGAACTTCGTTACCTGCGGGACCACCTGCCCTTCAATTGTGATCTGTGCGTCTTCATTGTCGTTTATCCCACCAAAATCACAGTGTAGGTACTCCGTCTTAGATCGGCTAATCTTTAAACCTTTTGTCTCTAAGGTTGTTCGCCACTCCTCAAGCCTCATGTTTAGATCTTGTTTTTTCTCAGCAAGTAACACAATATCGTCTGCGAACATCATGCACCACGGGATAGTCCCCTGAATCGACTTTGACAACTCATCCAAGACTACTGCAAAAAGAAACGGGCTCAACGCTGACCCCTGGTGAAGACCTACCTCTACAGGAAAGAAATCAGTATCCCCCACTGGCGCACAGACACTTGTTTCACTCCTGGTATACATATCCATAATTATCTCTATGTATTTCCTGGGCACACTTCTACCCTCCAAGCACTCCCAGAGCACCTGTCGTGGCACACTGTCGTAGGCCTTTTCTAGGTCAATAAACACCATATGTAGATCACGCTTCTTCTCCCTATACTTTTCCATTAATCTTCTTATAAGGTGTATTGCCTCTGTGGTGGAACGCCCCGGCATGAAGCCAAATTGGTTGACCGTAACCTGAGTTTCTCGTCTAAGTCTAACCTCAATCACTCTTTCCCATAGCTTCATAGTATGACCTAGTAGTTTGATTCCTCGGTAGTTACCACAACATTGGGCGTCTCCTTTGTTCTTATAGATAGGAACTACAACGCTGCTCCTCCACTGGTCTGGCATCTTACCTGATTTGAGGATACTATTGAACAGAGTAGTTAACCACATGACTCCTTCCTCCCCCAGACACTTCCACACCTCGATGGGTATGTTGTCTGGGCCAACCGCCTTAGACCTTCCCATCCTCCTAAGTGCATCCTTCACCTCTTCTCGTGTGATCCGTCGGCAGTAGTAGTTATTCGATTGTTGTCGTTGAAAGTTTGTGTTGTCATGTTCTTCTTGGTAAGCTCTCCTATTGTTAAAAAGATTGTGGAAGTAGGTTTGCCATCTTAGCTTGATGTCCTGCTCCTTGACCAGTACATGCCCATCTGTATCCTTTATGAACTTCACCGGTCCTAGATCTTGCCTTCTACGCTCCTTGGCTTTGGCAATCTTAAACATAGCATGTTCCCCCTCTTTTGTTTCTAGACTTTCATACATCCGTTTAAAGGCCACCTTCTTTACTTCCGCCACTGCCTTCTTCGCCTCTATCTTGGCCGTTTTGTAGTTATCCCTCAATTCCACTCGCTCCTCCTCATTTGTGCACCACATTAGCTCCCTAAAACATCCTTGTTTGTCCCTTATCTTGTCTTGCACTGCGTCATTCCACCACCAAGACTCCTTATGCCCACTTGTCTTTCCTGTTGTGACCCCGAGAGTCTCCTTTGCTACTTGGATGATCTTTGTCTCCATAGCTTCCCATATATGAGTTGAGTCCCCATTTAGTCGAGCCCGCGTATGCAGTATGAGTTTATCCTTAAACAGTAGGAGATTTTCGTCCTTCAAATTTTTCCCCATCGAATTCTCGGTTTACCTTTCTTCTGTCGAACAGTCAGCTTATTTCTGAAGGCTATATCTGTCACTAGTAGTCGATGTTGAGTCACAACTGCCTCCCCAGGTATGACTTTGCAGTCCTTCCACCAACGTCGGTCTCCTTGCCTCATCAAAAGGTAGTCAATTTGCGTGTCGCGTCCGCCACTGCTAAAAGTGATTAAATGAGAATCTTGTTTCCTAAAATAAGAATTTATAATACCTAGGTCATGTGCCACCGCAAACTCTAGAAGATCTGTTCCGGTCTCATTCCTATCACCAAAACCGAAACCCCCATGTACTGCTTGAAAACCATCGTTAGCCTTACCAATGTGTCCATTAAAATCACCTCCTATGCAAATCCTCTCCCCCCTAGGTATGCCCCCTACCACTGTGTCTAGGCAATCCCAAAATTCTCTCTTTTCCTGATCCCCTAGGCCTACATGAGGTGCGTAGGCGGAGACTACTGCCACAACTTCCTCTCCTAGTACTAATTTCAACACCATAATCCTGTCATTATGTCTTATCACCTCCACTACACTAGTGTGTATTTCCTTAGCCACTAGAAACCCCACTCCATTCCTAGCTCCATCAGACCCCGAGTACCACAACTTATACCCATTACACTCAGCCCCTCTATGTCCTTTCCACTTAGTCTCCTGGAGGCATGCTATCTGAACCCTACGTCTTTTAAGCACATCTACCAATTCTAGCAACTTACCATTTAATGTTCCTACATTCCACGAAGCCAAACGCAATATACGCTCCCTATCTTTACTCTTTCCTACACCCCTCGTTTCAGGACATGGTCTCAAGTGATAGTCATGGTTCCTACGCTCTATGGTTGCAACTAATCACACAAACACATGCAATAGAACACCAAATCAATAATAATAATAATAATAATAATAATAATAATAATAATAATAATAATAATAATAATAATAATAATAATAATTGGTAGTAATAATAACAACAATAATAATAATAATGATATAATAATAATAATAATAATAATAATAATAATAATAATAATAATAATAATAATAAAATAGCAGAGACAATACAAGGGTTGCGTGATAGGGTTCACCGATCCACTTGAGCTTAGCTTGTCGTAAAATTAAGACGTATAATAATAATAATAATAATAATAATAATAATAATAATAATAATAATAATAATAATAATAATCTCAGTGGATAAAGTTGATGATTCTGGAAGTGCAAAGTTGGAACGGCAGACCTGGTTGTTGAAAATGGTAGTTCGTAGGGAGAGCCGGTGGAGGAAAAGATCACCAAAAAATCCCTCGGTGACAAAGAAACAACAGCAACGTTCTCCTTTCAGAGCAACAACAACTGGATCTAGCTTGTCCTTACAACCGAGATGTTCCGCCGGAAAGAGACCTGCACAAACAAGAGCACACCTACCTTTTTCCGTGTGGAGCTTTTGGCCGAAGCAAGCTCCCGCCGGAGAAGAAGCCTTCTGACCGGAGAGGGATTTGAGGTGAACGGTGGTATATACGGAGAGACCGTACTGAAGGTGAAGGTGGTATATACGGAGAGACCGTACTGAAGGTGAAGGTGGTATGTAACGGTGGTATATACGGAGAGACCGTACTGAAGGGAGCTTTTGGCCGAAGCAAGCTCCCGCCGGAGAAGAAGCCTTCTTATCTCTTTTACACTAGCTTTTATTTTTACCGAGTAACAATTTTCTTAATTTTTGGAATAATGTGTTCCCCTTTTAACGTTTTTAATTCTTTATCCAAACTAACATACTGATCGGTTAAAGATTTTAATTGATCAGACAGTTTTTCACATTGATCCCAATGAGGTTCAGAACATACCTCTGAGAGCTGATCATTCACTTCTGCCATGTACGCTTGATCCTCCACTGGTTCTTTGTCACATCTTCCAGTCTCGATATTCACCAGATTCGCTTGTTCAATCACCTCCTCAACTTGTATATTCCAATTATACCCACCATTCTGTTGAGACACCATGGCCTTTATTTCATTTCCACTCCCATTCTGTTGAGTAGTCCAGTTCTGACTCTGTTCAACTCTTTCATTTGTACACTTCTTGCAAAGTGTCCATTTTGTTGACAGTTTTAGCAACGAACCTTTGACTTGTCAAATCCCGGTCTCTCTCCAACAAACTTTCTTCTAGTCTTCTTCATAAACCGTTTCACCCTTCTTACTATCATTGCCATTTGCCACTGTAGATCCATTTTTTCCATGTCATCAGCATCTATCTGATCATAGTCTTCATCCAGGGTTGCAGGGTCAACTATCTTTCCTTTGATGTAATTCTCATAGGAAGCAATGAACTAGGCATAAAGAGCAAATTGTTGTTCAGCAGATTTTACACTCATATGCATCTTTGAGTAGTTCACACTTGAAGAGCCAGTGGAAGAGCTACTGCTAGAATTACCGGCTAAAGAGTAAGGGTTTGAAGAACTACTTCCACCAGCTACAAAGTATATGTCTCCATCCATATTCATCACCACATGACCATCTTGGGTAGAATTTGGTTCCCCGCCTAAGTAATAGGCGGTCGATTCTGTTTTAAAACTTGAGTTTGGGGAGCCTTTTGCACCATACATTCCCGGATCATGAACCTGATCAGTAGGCGTCTCTTTTAGTAACATATTAAGCTCATAATTACGTAGCTTGTTAACCACCTTCTCTAAATCAAAGCTATCAAATTCTTTATCTTCTCTCATCAGAATTGTGTACATCTCCCATTTTGGTGGAAGAGCATCAATACATTTTTCCACAATCTCACTCTCTGTGTACTCTATGGAGTAGTTATTAAACTCAGTCATTAAATGATAGTATCATGTGATGATGTCATCAAGAGATTTATTTTTAAAATACGTGAATACTAAGAATTGAGTTTTCAGCAACTTTGTCTTGGAGTTATGAATCCCGACATTACATTCATAGCAGTGTTCTAATGCTTCCCACAATTCTCTAGTAGACTTGTACATTCTGAAAGTGTGTAGAATCTCTTGAGGTAGTGACATGGTTATTGTAGCTAGTGCTTTACTCTTAGCCTCATAATTTTCTTCTCATTATCCTCCATCTTATTATACTTCTTTAGTTGCTCACGACCTTCGAACTCAGTTGTTGGTGGAATATATCCATCCTGAATACATACCCACATCTTTGCATCTTGATACATCACATACTGCTCAAATTTTTCTTTCCATGCAACAAAATCAGTGCCTTTAAGTAACTTTGGAGCTTTAGTAACTGAGCCAGCTTCAACTTCCATCTTTACCAGTTCAGTGATGTTTATCGAAGTAAGATTTAACCGAAACGAGATCTAAAATCAAACCAAAATGTATTCTGTGAACAGTATATGGCGAAGTTAGGATAACGTCGCCTGAGTTAACTTCGCTTTGGGTGAAGTTAGAAAATATAACTTAACTTTACTTTCTATTAACTTCACCAAACAACTTCGCCAGATAACATCACCAGATAACAACTTCGCCCCTTATAACTTCGCTGAAACCCTAATGACGAGTGACGGCAACTTTGCTGAAAGTGAAATCAGATTTTGAGCACTGTTTTTCTGGTTTCGAATGGTTTAAGAGGTAGTATGGTATGCGACGAGAGTAATACGGTGTAGGAATGGAATGAACGAATGGTTTTTGACGTGAAACGATTCCGCGAAAAGTTTAGCAGAATAGTTTTAACACTCGTGAGATAATCCCGAATCATACAATCACGAGCAAAAGCTCTGATACCACTTGTATGTCCCCGGTGCGATGGTGATCGATACAAGATCCGCACGATGTCTAGGAGTGCGGTATCCTGCTAGACTCGTTTATGGTGTAAGAGACGAAGAACATGATTACACACAAACAAACACACGAACAAAATAAATAGATCTGCAGACCGCTTTATATATTAATCAAAACACATTACATATTGAAAGAGAAAACATGTTACGGCCGACCCTAGGTAAGTTCTACCTCGGGTCTACCCACGAGACTCTCATTATCTGTTTTCTCTAGACAACTTATTTGCTCTCACTCTCTCTTTTATGATCAACTACATTTAACCCTAAACATTGCACACATATATATAAACATCTTCGCGGGCTTGAGCTTGGGCCTATGGTGAAGTTGTTCTAACTTCACCAACAGGTGAAGTTGTCCGTAACTTTACCAACACGTGAAGTTGGCTCCCTCCACAAATTCTCCCAAGCTGGTCGGAATTGCATAGCGACGGTCACAAAATGCACCAACACTAATATATGAACACTAAGAAACATATTTTTGTGAGTTGAGCAAAGAATCATATTGATCTATCTGTTCTTCCATCACGGTTATATATTTCAGTTTTATTATGTCTGATGTTAAGTCAGTCATTGGTATTGTTGTTCACTTAAACATTTAAACAAAGATTCAGAGACATCAGTTATACAATTAAGCACACAATATCATATAGTGATCAGATTATAATCTTAATTCAGGCTTATTTTGATTTTTACCATGTCACCCCAACTTGACTTATACCTTAGAAAAGGCATATCAAAACATTTTAAAGTTGTTATTTGGCAATCTTAGCAACAATGTTCCACAACAAGGCATACCCCCGTTATCAAGCAATACCCTAAGTTTCCTTTACCATGGATGAGTATGCACGATTTCATATGTTGGCTTGCAGACATTGTGTCCCTTGTGGTCCGTTTCTTAATGGTAATAAGACGCGAGCAAGGGGACAATGTATGAGTAACAGCTTGTTTGATCAAGTCAGTAGTGTAAGTTGTACAAAGTACAAAGTGATCAAGTTTAATGACTTTTCAGGGTTAGCTCTTTGAGCACATTTTAAATATTCATCAAAAAGAATACCCAAATGATAAACCGCATAAAGACCCAATGGTTTCAAAACCTAAAGCATCCCTTCAATATAGGATTTAATGTTATAAAACCATAGACCATTGAAGTGTATATTATATACTAGATGCTTAAAACAGTTTTATTAATTCTTTATTTTTGGTAATCTACCGAAACATAAGGCTTGAGTATGATAGGCTATTACATTTCTGCCTTCATCACTATTACTTTATGCTAGAATTCTAACCCATCTTTCAATATGGCTAGTTAGGTTTATATCTCTTATTCTCTTACGTGTTTGTTTTAAAGCCTACCAATGCACCGAACATTAAGCAATAGACTTTTATAGTTAATTTTATCGGTACTTGGAACAAGATGATCAATTTACTATCATTTTCCTTTTATGCTTCAAATCTCATTTTGAGGAGCATTTCAATTGTTTTTGAATAGTTCTCCTTTTTTAATGTTTTTGAATTTTAAGATTTTTAAATGTTTTTGTATTTTAAGATTTTTAAATGCTTTTGTATTTTCTCAAACCTTATCTCCACCTAAAATCCAAAAACTATTTACAAATGTTCAAAGAAATGAGACCTTGATGAATTGTTACACAAGGAAGGAATCCATAACCTTGGGATCACTCTCTTTCCCACCTCCCAAATTCTTAATACCATTAAGCCCCAACAAATAGGAAAATCTTTTTTTATCAAAAGCTTTAGTAAAAAGATCGGCTTTTTTTTTCGTCGGTGTGAATTTTGTCTATGGTTATCAACTTCTTCTCATAGCAATCATGAATGAAGTGATACCGTATATCTATCTGTTTGGTATTAGAGTGACTTACTGGGTTTTTAGTAATGCAGATAGCAGTAATGATGTTCCTCTTTTAACGTTTTTAATTCTTTATCCAAACTAACACACTGATCGGTTAAAGCTTTTAATTGATCAGACAGTTTTTCACATCGATACCAATGAGGTTCAGAAGATAACTCTGAGAGCTTATCATTCACTTCTGCCATCTACGCTTGATCCTCCACTGGTTCTTTTACACATCTTCCAGTCTCGATATTCACCAGATTCGCTTGTTCAATCACCCCCTTAACTTGTATATTCCAATTATACCCACCATTCTGTTGAGACACCATGCCCTTTATTTCATTTCCACTCCCATTCTGTTGAGTAGTCCTGCTCTGACTGCGTTCAACTCTTTCATTTGTACACTCTCTTCCAAAGTGTCCATTTTGTTGACAGTTGTAGCAATGAACCTTTGACTTGTCAAATCCCGGTCTCTCTCCAAGGAACTTTATTCCAGTCTTCTTCATAAACCGTTTCACCCTTCTTACTATCATTGCCATTTGCCACTGTAGATCCATTTCTTCCATGTCATCAGCATCTATCTGATCATAGTCTTCATCCAGGGTTGCACGGTCAACTATCTTTCCTTTGATGTAATCCTCATAGGAAGCAATGAAAGAGGCATAAATAGCAAATTGTTGTTCAGCATATTTTACACTCATATGCATCTTTGAGTAGTTCACACTTGAAGAGCCAGTGGAAGAGCTAGTGCTAGAATTACCGGCTAAAGAGTGAGGTTTTGAATAACTACTTCTACCAGCTACAAAGCATATGTCTCTATCCATATTCATCACCACATGACCATCTTGTGTAGAATTTGGTTCCCCGCCTGAGTAATAGGCGGTCGATTCTGTTTTAAAACTTGAGTTTGGAGAGCCTTTTGCACCATACATTCCCGGATCCTGAACCTGATCAGTAGGTGTCTCTTTTCGTAACATATTAAGCTCATAATTACGTAGCTTGTTAACCACCTTCTCTAAATTAAAGTTATCAAATTCTTTATCTTCTCTCATCAGAATTGTGTACATCTCTCATTTTGGTGGAAGAGCATCAATAAATTTTTCCACAATCTCACTCTCCGTGTACTCTATGGAGTAGTTATTAAACTCAGTCATTAAATGATAGTATCGTGTGATGATGTCATCAAGAGATTCATTTTTAAAATACTTGAATACTGAGAATTGAGTTTTCAACAACTTTGTCTTGGAGTTACGAATCCTGACATTACCTTCATAGCGGTTCTCTAATGCTTCCCACAATTCTCTAGCAGACTTGTACTTTCTGAAAGTGTGTAGAATATCTTGAGGTAATGGCATGGTTATTGTAGCTAGTTCTTTACTCTCTGCCTCATACATTTTCTTCTCATCATTCTCCATCTTATTATACTTCAGTAGTTGCACACGACCTTCGAACTCAGTTGTTGGTGGAATATATCCGTCCTGAATACATACCCACATCTTTGCATCTTGATATTTCACATACTGCTCAAATTTGTCTTTCCATGCAACAAAATCAGTGCCTTTAAGTAACTTTGGAGCTTTAGTAGCTGAGCCAGCTTCAACTTCCATCTTTACCAGTTCAGTGATGTTTATCGAAGTCATATTTAACCGAAACGAGATCAAAAATCAAACCAAAATGTATTCTGTGAACAGTATATGGCGAAGTTAGGATAACTTCGCCTGAGTTAACTTCGCTTTGGGTGAAGTTAGAAAATATAACTTAACTTTACTTTCTATTAACTTCACCAAACAACTTCGCCAGATAACAACTTCGTCCCTTATAACTTCGTTGAAACCCTAATGACGAGTGACGGCAACTTAGCTGAAAGTGAAATCAGATTTTGAGCACTGTTTTTCTGCTTTCGAATGGTTTAAGAGGTAGTATTGTATACGATGAGAGTAATAGGGTGTAGGAATGGAATGAACGAATGGTTTTTGACGTGAAATGATTCCGCGAAAAGTTTAGCGGAATAGTTTTAACACTCATGTGATAATCCCGAACCATACAATCACGAGCAAAAGCTCTGATACCACTTGTAAGTCCCCGGTGCGATGGTGATCGATACGAGATCCGCACGATGTCTAGGAGTGCGGAATCCTGCTATACTCGTTTATGGTGTAAGAGACGAAGAACACGATTACACACAAACAAACACACGAACAAAATAAACAGATCTGCAGACCGCTTTATATATTAATCAAAACACATTACATATTGAAAGAGAAAACATGTTACGGCCGACCCTAGGTGAGCTCTACCTCGGGTCTGCCCACGAGGCTCTCCTTATATGTTTTCTCTAGACAACTTATTTGCTCTCACTCTCTCTTTTATGATCAACTACATTTAACCCTAAACATTGCACACATATATATAAACATCTTCGAGGGCTTGGGCTTGGGCCTATGGTGAAGGTGTTCTAACTTCACCAACAGGTGAAGTTGTTCGTAACTTCACCAACACGTGAAGTTGTTCCTAACTTCACCAACCCGTGAAGTTGTTCCTAACTTAACCAACAAGTGAAGTAGGATCCCTCCACAACTTCTCCCAAGCTGGTCGGAATTGCATAGCGACGGTCACAAAATGCACCAACACTAATATATGAACACTAAGAAACATATTTTTGTGAGTTGAGCAAAGAATCATATTGATCTATCTGTTCTTCCATCACGGTTATATATTTCAGTTTTCTTATGTCTGATGTTAAGTCAGTCATTGATATTGTTGTTCACTTAAACTTTCAAACAAAAGATTCTGAGACATCAGCGATACAATTAAGATTCAATTAAGCACACAATATCATATAGTGATCAAATTCTAATCTTGATTCAAGCTTATTTTGATTTTTACCATGTCACCCCAACTTGACTTATACCTTAGAATAGGCAGATCAAAACATTTTAAAGTTGTTATTTGGCAATCTTAGCAACAATATTCCACAACAAGCCATACCCCCGTTATCAAGCAATACCCTAAGTTTCCTTTACCATAGATGAGTATGCACGATTTCATCTGTCGGCTTGCAGAAATTGTGTCCCTTGTGGTCTGTTTCTTAATGGTAATAAGACGCGAGAAAGGGTACAATGTATGAGTAACAGCGTGTTTGATCAAGTCAGTAGTGTAAGTTGTACAAAGTACAAAGTGATCAAGTTTAATGACTTTTCAGGGTTAGCTCTTTGAGCACATTTTAAATATTGACCGAAATGAAAACCCAAATGATAAACCGCATAAAGACCCAATGGTTCCAAAACCTAAAGCATCCCATCAATATAGGATTTAATGTTATAAAACCATACACCAATGAAGTGTAGATTATATACTAGATACTGAAAACAGTTTCATTAATTCTTTATTTTTGGTGGTCTACCGAAACATAAGGCTTGAGTATGATAGGCTATTACATTTCTGCCTTCATCACCAATACTTTATGCTAGAATTCTAACCCATCTTTCAATATGGCTAGTTAGGTTTATATCTCTTATTCTCTTACGTGTTTGTTTTAAAGCCTACCAATGCACCGAACATTAAGCAATAGACTTTTACAGTTAATTTTATCGGTACTTGGAACAAGATGATAAATTTACTATCATTTTCCTTTTATGCTCCAAAACTCATTTTGAGGAGCATTTCAATTGTTTTTGAATATTTCTCCTTTTTCAATGTTTTTGAATTTTAACATTTTTAAATGTTTTTGTATTTATGATTTTTAAATGTTTTTGTATTTTCTTAACCCTTGTCTCCCCCTAAAATCTAAAAACTATTTACAAATGTTCAAAGAAATGAGACCTTGATGAATTGTTACACAAGGACGGAATCCATAACCTTGGGATCACTCTCTTTCCCACCTCCCAAATTCTTAATACCATTAAGCCCCAACAAATACGAAAATCTGTTTTTATCAAAAGCTTTAGTAAAAAGATCGGCTTTTTTTTCGTCAGTGTGAATTTTGTCTACGGTTATCAACTTCTTCTCATAGCAATTATGAATGAAGTGATGCCGTATATCTATTTGTTTAGTATTAGAGTAACTTACCGGGTTTTTAGTAATGCAGATAGCAGTAATGTTATCTACAAAAATGGGAGTAGAAAGAACTTCCAAACCGTAATTGTGAATCTGTTGTTGTATCCATAAATCTGAGAACAACAACTGGATGCAGCCACGTACTCAGCTTCACATGTAGAGAGTGATATAGTTGTCTGCTTCTTACACTGCCATGCCACCAACCTGCTACCAAAAAATTGACAACCGACGGTGGTAGACTTAGCATTTAGCTTGCAGCTTTCATAATCTGAATCAGAATAGGCTCTTAGTTTAATAACATCGTCTCTTGGATATCAAAGACCGGACCCTGGATAACCCTTTAGATACCGAAGTATCCGCTTCACTAACATCAAGTGAGAGACTTTCGGAATGGATTGATATCGGGCGCACAAACAGGTAGAATACATGATGCCTGGCTTTGATGCGTGCGATAAAGTGGAATCAAGACCGATTCCATGATTAAGAGGAATATGAGTGTTGGTTGGCGTTGAGTCAGCCATATTGAACTTCTCTAAGATATCATTGACATGCTTCGTTTGGTGAATAAAGATACCATCAGACAGCTGTTAGACTTGTAAACCCATGAAAAACTTCAATTATCAACTTCGATTTCATTACATCCTCGAATTCCTTGCAAAAATCATCTTTTGTCGACCCAAAGATGATATTGTCAATGTAGACCTAGACAATCAGTAACTGACCATCTGCTTCCTTTAGTAGAGGGTGCCACAGATAAACCTATTGTCTAGCAGGTGTTGAGACAATGTTTCATACCAAGCTCTCGGCGCTTGATGTAATCCTTAAAGAGCTTTGTCGAGTAAGTACACCTTGTCTTTGTGGATCGGATCGACAAACCCTGGTGGTTGTCCCACATAGACTTCTTCACCCAATTTTCCATTAAGAAAATCAGACTTCACATCTAGCTGATAAACCTTGAATCCTTTCCAAGATGCAAAAGCCAAGAATATTTTGATTGCTTAAAGTCTAGCCACAGGAGCATAGACTTCATATAGACAATTCCTTCCTTTTGGTTAAATCCAAGAACCACTAGTCGAGTACCTATGTTAGATGCCTATACCCATGAATACTCGAATAGAATGATTACCCATACACAAAGAGGTGTTGGAATCATTATGACATAGTTGGTTGTTCGTTCGTAGGTGGTATACCGTGTATGCCGGATATACAAATAGACACGGATATTATAACTCCGTGGTACGTAATCGTTTGGTGCTTAAGGTGAGCATGTATCGGTTATGCTGTCATGCAGAAGGATATTGAAATCAAGTATATTAAACATTAATCTTTGTTGAGAAAGATCTATATGTCAGTTGGTGACAAGAATTATGAAACATA
Organism: Bidens hawaiensis; assembly: GCF_021521415.1. Classification (NCBI taxonomy): domain Eukaryota; kingdom Viridiplantae; phylum Streptophyta; class Magnoliopsida; order Asterales; family Asteraceae; genus Bidens; species Bidens hawaiensis. Next base: position 26,992 of record NW_027492347.1, on the reverse strand, counting down.
TTTAAACGTTAACCGACGTCAGGTTAAGTCCATATGCTATTATATTTGTGAGACATATATATAGATACTGGTATGTGTAATATGTATGATAATATTTGGTGTGTATGTGTACCTGTTGTTATGATTGAGCTGGTAACGAGTTATACGGTGAGATTAATATTGATTACTGTGTACGGGATGGGTACGGCAGAATGACATAAAGGGAGTAACTCCAATGATGGAGATTGATATGATTCAGTTGATTGCTCAAAGATAGCAGATGATGATACCGAATGTCGTATCACAGATCACTGCTAGTGTTGATGCAAATGTGATCGCAGAATTATAGATCGAGCAATCACATGAATATGAATATTTCAATTTTTGGTGGTATTACTAAGAGTGATAATGTCCCACCGAATACTATTATGACTACAAGTATTAATTATAAACTAAACATGAATAGTAGTCGTAATGAATTAGATCCGGTATGAAGGATATATTTGTTGGTTGTGTTAAGGAAATTATTAATAGTTTACTGATGGTAAAGGGAGGAATAGATTAGCGAGTGGATAGAAAAGATCGAAATGGTTAAGGATATTGGTATGAGCCTATAACATTGTGTAGTGAAATACGCTACAGATATGTTGGTAGATTATGTTGTATCGTGATGGAACACGATGGTACAAAATTATAGTTAGAAAATTATTACTCAGATGATATGGTCATAATTTAAAATTCTTGTGCTAGAGCACTTTTATTCGAGTAATTAAGTTCAGAGATTGGAAACTGAGCTATGGAAGATAGAAATGTTGTGTGCTGATCACTTAGAACACGCTAATCGTTGGAAGGAATTGTCATGTTTGGCAACATGGCTAATTACTCCTGAAACTAAGCGAAGTGAGCGCTATATTGGGGACTAACTCCATCGATAAGGAGTATAGTCAATCCTGTAAAATATACAACCTTTGGAAGGGTTGTGTCACAAGCCAGCATTGATATATTTGACTCTATGGGAAGCGGACTGGAAGGACGTTAGGTGAGACGTCGAGTGTTAAAGAAGAGAAATGATAAAGGTATAGTGCAAGATAGGCCTTCGAAAAGGTAGGTATGTCCTACAACCCAGAATTATACTAAGACTAGTTCTGGTGTGAAAACATGAACCGCATGAAGGGTCCTTCCCTAAATGTGGAAAATATGGTCATCGGCAGGAAGAAGAATGTCGAGTGATAGTAGGCCCCAGGTGTGGTAAAGATGGACGTAATACCCCAATTGTAGAACCAATTATAGCCATGTGAACCGGCAACCCCAACCCATTCGTGTACAACCACTCCGAACCCAACAGCTTCAATAACAATCCATCCAAAGAAACCAAATTATGCCAAACAGTTGTACTGGCTATGAATGTGACAGTACAGAACGTTTCAAGAGAAATTACCCAAAGTTGAACCAAGGTGTCGTTGGAAGATGAACCTCATGACAAGCATCAACCTCTGATCAAGCAAGGAACCGTGCTTTTGTGAGTAGTTCGAATAAAGCACGTCATGATCCAAAGGCGGTATTAAGTATGTTGTAGTCTTAAATCAATAGGCTTCAGTGATATTTTTACGGTCGCCGATAGAAGTTAGTTCCTGTTAACCTCCTACCCTTTGGAAAGATACCGATTAGTGAAACTATAGAACCCTATACTGTAGAATAGCTAACGGTAAATCCCTAATGGTTAACTAAATTGTTCGGAATTGTCCTATTATTCTGAACGATTAACCTTTCCTTATTGATCTACGACCAGTAAAGTTAAGAAGTTTTGACGTAATAGTTAACATGGATTGGCTAACTCAACACGAAGCTGAAATCAAATATGAAAAGAAGATGATTAGAAGCTCTCTTTCGGACGATGAAGCGATTAGATACAGAGAAAAGTATTTAAAAGAAAACATATAGAAGATGTTTCGGTGATACGTAAATATCCAGAAGTTTTCCCGGAAGAACTTCCTGGATTACCGCCAACCCGACAGGTCGAATTCAGAATCGATTTAATACCTCAAGCTGGCCCTGTTGCTAAAGCATCTTACCGACTTGCACCAACTGAAATGCAATAATTATTGGATAAGGTTTTATACGATCTGGTTAGTCACCATGGGGTGCACCAGTGTTATTTGGGAAATGAAGGACGGAAGTGTTAGGATATGTATTGATTAGGGAGAATTAAATAAAGTGACGATCAAGAATAGATATTCACTTCTTCCAAGTAAATGATCTGTTTAACCAACTGCAAGGGGCGATTTATTTTTAGAAAATTGATCTTAGATATAGTTATCACCAAATGAAAATCCAAGAGGAGGACGTTGCAACAACAGCGTTTCGGACTCGCTACGGCCATTACGAGTTCTTAGTTATGCCTTTCGGGCTAACCAATGCGCAGGCAGTGTTCATGGAACTCATGAATCGAGTCTGTAAACCCTACCTCGACAAATTCGTCATCGTGTTTATTGACGATATTTTGATCTACTCGAAACGTAAAGAAGAGCACGAGCAACACTTAAGGATAATCTTAGAACTTCTGAATCAGGAGAAGTTGTACGCAAAATTCTCCAAGTGTAACTTCTGGTTACAAGAAGTGCAATTCCTCGGTCACGATGTAAACCATCAAGGAATACACGTTGATCCGAGTAAGGTCGAAGCAATTAAGAATTGGCAAGCTCCTAAATCGCCAAAGGAAATCCTCCAATTCTTAGGCTTAGCTGGATATTATCATCGATTTATAGAGAACTTTTCCAGCATCGCCCAACCTTTAACTCTCCTGACTCAAAAGGATCGAAAGTATGAATGGGGAGAAGAGCAGGAAACGGCGTTTCAAACGTTAAAGCAAAAATTGTGCCAAGCGCCGATTTTAAGTCTCCCCAATGGAGACGATGGTTTTGTCGCATATTGTGACGCATCGCGTAGAGGGTTAGGATGCGTGTTGATGCAGAATAATAAGGTTATATCCTATGCTTCCCGACAGTTAAAAGTACACGAGAAAAATTACACTACTCACGACTTAGAACTGAGAGCGGTTATCTTCGCACTTAAAATCTGGAGACATTATCTCTACGGTACGAAGTGCACCATCTTCACCGATAATAAAAGTTTGCAGCACATATTCGATCAGAAAGAACTGAATATGAGGCAACGATGATGGGTCGAATTGTTAAGCGATTATGACTGTGACATCCGTTATCACCCCGGCAAGGCTAACGTCGTAGCCGATGCCTTGAGTAGGAAAGATCGGGTTAAGCCATTGCAAGTGCGGGCGTTGGGGATGATAGTCCAGTCGAACCTTTCGGACCTGATTCGAGTCGCTCAACGTGAGGCGTTAAAAGAGGAACAACTGGAGAAGGAGGGACTTTACGGCGATGAGAAGAATTTCGAACAGCACGTGGACGAAATTCTCTATTTCAAAAATCGGGTTTGGATCCCGACCCTCCATGACCTTCGTGATTTAATCATGGACGAAGCGCATAGATCGAAATAGTCATCCTACTTCCATTACTGGAAGGCGGGGAAGGAAGCATCGAGAGCTTGAAGCTTTCTATGGGTGAAGTAATTATCACCAATTTGTTAAATTGAAAATGGGCGTCAATCAAGCCATAAGATTTGAATTGATTCGAGAAACAACCAATCGGATTTATAATATTTAAGATAAGTTGAAAGCAGCGCGAGATTGGCAAAGGATTTATGCCAACATTCAAGGGAAACCATTGTCACTGGAAAGAGGTGACAAGGAATTTTTAAGGCATCGCCTTCGAGAGGTGATATAAGGTTTGGCAAAACCGAAAATAGCTCCTTAATATATTGGACCTTATGAGACTATCTCCATGATTGGTCATTTAGTTTATCGATTAAAGTACTTCAGGGGCTAAGTACTATACATGATGTTTTGCCATGTATACGGATTGAAAAGTGCCTAGGCGTTGAGGCAACGAAAGTACCAGTAATGGAGGTACTCATAGAAGACATACTTGATATCATAAATAATTCCGTAGAGATAGTAGACGGGAAAACTAAACAATTTGGACATACCAAGCTTTACTGATTAAGATTAAGTGGAATTCACAGCGAGGACCAGATTATACCTGGTAACGCGAGGGTGAATTCTGAAGGAAAAACCCCCACCTTTCTCTCGGAAGGGGATAGTGGGCGTGTAAAATTTCGAGGACGAAATTTCTTAACGGGGGGAGAATGAAACGATTCCGACTAAACCAGGCTTACCCTAACCGGTAGACAATAGTTACGTTATATTTAATGTCGGGTACATGAAATACCATAGTAATTATACGAGAATACATGGTTCACTGTATTGATTGTACGTGAATATATAATTCATCGTATTGATTATGCGATTAATCGATCGATAGTTATTGAAACCCGAACGAATCGAGGGTTCAATTATAGACGATATCTATGATATTTAGTGATGTTTACGAAGTATTAAAGCTTCGGGATAAGTGAATTAAAGCACAGAAAAAGAATTTTCGATTTAATGGTACGTCGGTACATTAAACGAAACCTTCAATACCAAACCGAGCAAGAGACGATCGATCAAGCCGAAAAAGATACGCAATTATTAATAATATGATGTTTTAAGTTAATAAACGTCATGGTTTAAGTTTTTAAAGGGATTTTATATAAATTTCATTTTTAAGCCGAAAACGACCGTTTTAGCCTCGTTTTAAGCCGAATTAAACATTTAACCGAAAAACGAACTGAACCAGATTATCCAAAACATTATCCGGATATCCGAAATCCAAACATGTGGCTAGGAATGGAGAGGTGGGTCCCACCCCACCCCCCTCATATTCCGATCGGAAAAGGGGTATTACCCCATGCTCTCATTTCCTTTTTTTACATCAAACCATCCATGATCTTCAACTCTCTCCATTCTATGATCTAAAGATCCAAAATTTTAGCAAGAAAACCGAGGTAAAAATCGAGTTATGTACGTGTTCATCTTCGTTTCTTGAGTTTATTTGCAAGAAAATGAGGTTTCAAAGATGAAAACCGATTCTTGCATGATCAAGTGATGTATACGGGTTATACAAGGGATCTTGGTCCAAGAAAGGAGTTAAACGAACCAAAAACGAATTTTTACGGTTTAAACTTTAGTTTTGAAACAATAACCGAAACTATAGTGTAAGAGGCTTGATTGTGAGTGTAACTTGCTTGGTATTGTGGTATGTTGGTTGTAGGTTCTGTATTTAGTGGTAGATAAGGCGGAAAGACGAATGTGTAGCTTGTAGTGGCGGAAAACAAAAGGTATATTCGGTTTATGTTCGGTTATGCGTTTTTGGACAGATTGTGAACGGTTTAGATTTAGGTACATGAAAATATGAGTTTTGTGAAATTTTGGTGAATTTTGGACAAAGGATGAATATTTGGTGAATTTAATGCTCGGTTTTGGCTAAAAATGGTGAAAAATAGTTAAATATCATGAAAAATTCTGGAAAATTACAGATAAGCTTTTTATAACATGTATAAGTCACACACAAAATTTTAGGTCAGTTGGAGAAGTCTAGGTAGGCTTTTCGGTTAAACGAGTTCTAGGGTTTTCTAGTTCGGTTTTAGTGAAAATGGCATGTAAAAAGAGATTTTGCGTCTGGAAAAATTACAGGGGACTATGGGGATGGCAGGGGTCATCCAGGAAAAATTTGGGATTTTTCTAAGATCGTTTGGTATTTACGACATATTTAGTGTTTAAATGGTGTTTAAAAATAGATAAATAAATTTTAAATATAAAAATTAATTCTGGAAATATTTTTATAAAATTCCCCACTGTCAAAAAGTGATTTGTACAAAATTTCAAGATCCGAGACTAAACGGATAATTATTTGTGCTAAAAAGAAAATAAAAACAAACTTTTAAAGCGTAAAACGCGTAAACCGGTAAAGTTCGCCTAAACGAGCTGACTGGTGTATAAAAACTCTAAAAATGAACTATTTTCATATAATTGAGTTATACAAGTAAAAATGAATCATCCGAAAATAATCCGGATGATTTGAGTAATTTTATCCGATTTAACAGTTTCCGGTGCATTAAAGACGGAAACGGGTCCCACGGCCAATCGGAGCGTCTAAACCGAGCTCTAAATTCACAACTTTAATTAAATTATCAGTCAACAACTATTTTCGGGTCGTGTGTGACCAAACTCATTTTTGAAACGTAAAAACGGATAACCGTGCTAGGCACGCAAAACGGGAAAAAACGACTAATAGTGATTTTGACTAGTGAACTCTAAACGATATCACAATCTGAGTCCGGAGAAGTTTTTCTGGGTTAACATTGCCCCCGGAACGGTTACAGTACTGGGTTAACAGTGTCCCCAGATGTACCGGTTAACACGGTTAAAGTTATATTAATAATGATTGTATAGTAACGGACTTAGGGATCGTATTACAGATCCGGACTAGTAGCTGGCGTACTGTGTTACTTAATTGCTTACGATAAGGTGAGTTTCACGAGCCCCTTTTTATGAATTGTTTTTAAATATTTTCCCGGGGCGGAAAGCATGTTACTATTGAAATGTTTAAGTACATACTGAACGCATGGATTTGCGTGTATTTATAAATATTTGATTGTACGGGAATCGTACGGAATGGGTACAGTACTGGGTTAACAGTGTCCCCAGATGTCCCTAGAAGTGTTTCTGGGTTAACATTGCCCCCGGAATGGGTACTGTACTGGATTAACAGTGTCCCCAGATGTCCCTAGAAGTGTTTCTGGGTTAACATTGCCCCCGGAATGGGTACTGTACTGGGTTAACAGTGTCCCCAGATGTCCCTAGAAGTGTTTCTGGGTTAACATTGCCCCCAGAACGGGTACTGTACTGGGTTAACAGAGGTTTCACTTGTGGGCTCAGCATAATTACATCGCTAATATATGATTATTATAATGATTTGTCACAGTTGTTTAAATTAGTGAAACTCACCAACTATTCGTAGTTGACCCGTTTTCTTTACATGCTTTCTAGGTACTCCCAAACTGGAATAAGTGCTACATGCTTGACGATGCGTACTTTTTGTGGAATCTTAATGATCTTTTTGTATTAAATATGTTAATGTATTGTTGGTAAAACTTATGTGTTAAAGCCTAGATGGTAACTAAACTCGGAACAATGTAATATGATGTAAATTAATGTAGTGGTGTTTTCTTTATAAGCAATGCTGTTGATATCAGACGTGTCTGTTGCATCCCGTTTACGTTTTCGCTGCGGTTACGGGGTGTTACATAAACATCCACGAATCGCCCTTCCGTTGAATTGGAGTAGCATAACGTTGACAGTCAACATGTTGTACTTGCACAGTCCAGTTAATACTAGGTAAGAATACTCATCGTAACGGACTAGCATAACTAACAAAGAATCCTTCCACATACTTAGCACCAAATTTACCATTTGGATCAAGAACAGTACATTGTGATCCAAATGGTTCAAGCCACTTCAAGTTCGGTTTTCGTCGATTAAGCATCTCAAAACAAGTTTTGCCGTACATCTTTAACATTAGAACGCAGTTGAGAGTATAACAAGCCGAGGCAACTGCTTCTGACCCAAAGCTAACTTGTAGTTTAGATTCCGCCAACGTAACCCTTGCCGTCTCAATCAAATTCCCATTCTTTCGTTCAGCAACCCCATTCGGTTGTGGAGTATAAGGAGCACTGAATTCATGCAAAATTCCACGCTCATCACAGTATTGAAGAATTCGGTTGTTCCTGAATTCGGTACCATTGTCGCTTCTGATTCTCTTAACTAGCAGATTATATAACATCTCGAGTTTCTTGAATCGGATCATTAAATTATCGAAGGTCTCATCTTTCGACTTAAGAAACATCACCCACGAGAAGCATGAGTAATCATCAGTAACCACCAAGCAATAGAGTTCCCCGATGATACTTTTGACATTCACGGGACCAAATAAATTCATGTGTAGCCTCTTGAAAGGTAAACTAATTGAGTTGATAGACTTCGTCGGGTGAGACTTCTTCTTTTGTTTTCCATTCTTACAACTCAAACAATCAGTACTCAAGTGAAACCCTTTGACGTTTACTCGTTCAACAAGCTGGTTATGAACTAGATAGTTCATCTTACGAATGTTGATGTGACCCATCCGTCGATGCCATAACACATGATCCTTTTCTAATGCCTTGGTGACAAAGCACTGAAAAGTGCCCTGAGTTTTTGATGCCACGCCCATATATAGAACATATACATCGTTCTCACGTGGTGCCTTCATCGGTACCCATTCGCCTGGTATCATGAATCATGGCTTCAGAATCAAACATTCTTGACTAGTAAAGTGAGTTGAAAAGCCTTTGTCACAAATTTGTGAAATACTCAACAAGTTATTTTCCAACTCAGTGATGTATTTCACCATGTCGAACATCACATTCCCATTTGGCAAAGTACCCTCACCTACTATCTGACCACCTTGATTTCCCGCAAACCCCACATATCCTCCCCAAATTTATTTGACATTCTTTAGTAAATGGAGAGTTATAGTTATGTGTCGAGGGGCTCCGCTATCCATAATCCAACGTGAGTCATTGGATCTTCGAAGCCCCTACAAAAGTTATGCGGTTAGTGAAACAAGGAACCCCAAGCCTTCTTGGTCTTGGGTTGTTTTATTATATCATAAAAACAATCTTCAAAGTTATCACGCTCACAATAAATCAATGATTTAACTGATGAGCATGAACTAAACGAACTGGATTTAGAAGACTCAACATTTTTGGTATTAAAAGGTTTATCTTTTGTTTTACCCTTTACAACCCGGTTCTGCCCAGCAGAACATGTTTTCTTAAAAAACTATCACTAATTTTCTTTATTTCTGAAGACTTATCGACCTCAAAATTGTTTTTGATTAGTTCTTTCTCCACAACCCGTTTTAAAATCTTTATGGGTGGAGATGTGGGTCTCACAAATGAAACATTCACATGTGGTTTCTTGTTTACCACAAGTTTTTTCTCTTGGGAACGAGAGAATTGTTTTGGACATGAGTAGAACAAATGTCCTTCCTCATTACAACAAAAATATTTCCTTTGGTCAACAAACTTGTTAACTGGAAGAACCTGATTCTCTTACCGATCTCTCTCAGCCTTAAGTCTATAAAACTCATCATTAGATTGTTTTATGAAGATGGCCTCTTTATCTTCCTAAGAGGTCTCACCTTTAACAAAAATAATCTTTTGAAAACTATTTTTTTGTTTTACAGACTCTTTGTTTAATCTAGTGGATCTATCCTCTTTATACCCAATACTTTGTCTTTTGTGATAAAAACTAGTTTTAGCAAATTTAAATGTTTGATTACTAGTTTTATCACTTGATTGAGTTTTTGATTTTACTTCAGACAACACATGTTCTGCGGCTTGCTTACCACCTCACTCTCACACTCAGAGCTGTGAAAGGACTTAACAGTTTGCTCTCCGAACGAAAGAGATGAAGAAATATCATTATGTGGTGAACCGGTCACCACATTCTTCGCCTTGAAGAACCTTTCCGGTTCTTTTGTACAGAATGATATTTCGAATCATCCTTTCCGTCCCTTGAAATATCAACAGATGGTTTTGGGACAATATGATAAGGGATATATGATGAGTCGGAATAACTTTTCATTTTAGTTTCAACTCTTTCAGTTTCAATTTTAATCAGTTGAAGTTCCTTTTTAAGTTCCGCTTTCTCATCAATATGCTTATTTATGGCAATCTGGTTATCCTCAACCGTGTGTTTAAGCATAGAGATTGCTTTCTGATCTTGTAGGATTTTCACCCACAAGTTTTTCTCACACGTTTGAAGCTTGTCATATGCTTATTTAATACTGTTATAATCATGAAACATATTAGTGTAGTCGGTTTATAATGATTTAATAATAAAATCTTTTTCATCACACGACTCACAAATATGTTTAACCTCTTAAGTAGAAAATGTTACCTTCCCGACCATATAAGCATGATGACTGGACTCTTCTTCAACATCTTCATTACTCAATTCATCAACTGTTGCTGGAACACCTTTAGCTGGCGCAGTTGCATCACTCATTTCTTCAATCTTTACAGCGGATGGAATCTCATTAGCTGTCACAGTCTCATCTTCTTCATCAACTCCAAAATCAATTTTTCCATGAGGCACTTCCTCTCCATTAAACCAACCTGTAAAACTTTCAAACACATCAGGTGGCAAAAATTATTTGAAAAATTCATTTGGAATTGAATCAAAACTCTTAGGAGATTCTGTCTCCTCAAGATCACTTGACATTTCCTCAGTATTGTTCTCCTCTTGATCATCACATATTCCATCATACTCAGTCTGTTCAACACCAGTGAGATCAGCGGCTTTGATCTCATCCTTTACAGCAGCATCTTCATCATTTTCTACATCTTCCAATACTTCACCCGCATTCACAATATTTACCTGTTCTCCAGCTTGTTGATCCTCACCAATTCCCTCAGCTACATTTTCCCTGTGAAGAATAGAGTTCCAATTGAAACCTTCATCCAGTTGTGCGTGACACGGTTTTGATGATGAGGTCTCGGGTTTCTTTGATGATTCAGCTGGTGTAGGAGAGCTTTGATGATAAATGGTCTGTCTATTATAGTACCTACCAAAAGGATTCAGACTATTTTCACCAACTTCTTGGTTAGTGCATTCCCTCTTGAAATGCCCTTTCTCATTACATCAAATACATCGGACCTTTGACTTGTCCAATCCTAGTTTGGAAGTCGTTCCGTCAAGACAATTCTTTTAAGTAATTTCCTAAATCTTTGAGCTTTTTTGACAACGCTAGCCATGCACCAACGTATATCCAACATCTCCATTTCTTCTGGATCAGTTTGATCATAATCCTCCTTAGTCATGTTATAGTTTCCAATTAGCCCCGCAATTAAACATTCATATGACTCGAGAACGGATCATAGAAAAGCCATATGTTCTTAAACATTCTCAACAGTAAATTCATTGATGTTCTTGATGTTAACAGCTATGTTGCATTGCATAAAATCGGATGATGGTTTTGTGGGTTTTGAGGAATGATCAGGAGAAGAGTTGGTTCCAGTGTAGTTGCTTTTGAATTGTGGTATATTAGTTGGTTGAAATTTACTTGTTTGCGAACTACCACCATAGCTACTGTTAGTGACAAAAGCAGTTTGGATTTTCGGGCTAGGAGCCACCACAGATTGTGATGAATTGAAGTATAACCCGATATCTTCAGTTACCACAGTACTCTTCATTTTCTGCTTCTTGCGGACTTCGAGATCTTGGGCATCTAATTTTCAATAAATCGAGCTAGAGTCAACATGGCGTATGCAATTGGGTTTTACTATTGAATCATGATGAATGTCTCCCATTTGTCAATAGAGAATCAGCAACTTTGTCAATATACTCATTCTTTTGTTTCTCAATGCCCAATCTCGTCATTTCATTAACCAGATGGCAATACCTCTCGATTAATTATGCCATTGTTTCTCCTTTGACCATGGTGAAGATATCAAATTCCTTCTTCAATAAGGCCATTTTAGACTTCCTCATATCTGGATTCCCTCTGTCCTTGTTAAGTAAAGCTTCCCAAATCGAGTAGCACGAGCCATTGTGCTGTAACAGTTGGAAAATCTCGGACTTAATAGATTTTTGAATGAGATTCATCATTTTCTTTTCTCGGAGAAATCTAGCTCTATCACCCTCCGGAATTTGGGATAAACGGTAGCTGGTATTGTTTCGTTACATGGAATGATGAACTCCACTTCGACTGCTTCCCATGCATCGTAATTAGCAGCTTGCACGCACGTCTCAAATTTATCCGCCCAGCTCGGATAATCCTCCATTCTCAAAAGCTTAGGTGGCTTAGTAGCCGTGACCATCTCATTTTATAGATTGATGTTTTGAAGTAATGTCGAAGGTTGTGACACAAAAGCATTCATTTCCTCCATAATTGCACGTAAATCGAGAAAAACAGTAGATACGACGAATAAGTTTGTTAAACATGTAAATACTAGGGCGTATAAGTATTAAGAGCGTGTAAGTCTTGTATGCTATATAAAATTTATACGGGGTATGTAACGCCCTGAAATTCGATTGGTAAACTAGGATCGTGAAATCATCGGAAACTATAGACTTTGGGATTCGGGACGATAAGTTCGGAACCCATATCATTGGAAAAATCTGCTTTTATCATTTAAAATGTTTATTTTATAAAACGACATTTACGCCTGAAAAATATTAATTTTTATGCTTTCGAAAAATTAAATGTTCTTATTTAAAAAGATTTCAAATAATTATTCGGAAAATGATTTTATAAAAGTTTTGCTGAAAAAGTTTTAGTTTGTTTAAAAACTTATGAACTCGACTAGTCTTGACCCGTCGGTAGCCTAAACCCGAACCCGAGTCACCCGAGTATTTAAGCGGAAAATCAAGTATTCTTACACCATCTCTTTCATTTCCACCAACACTTCCCACCCAAACACTCTCATTCTAGAGAGAGAAACTAGAGAGAGAAAGTCTTCAAACTTCAAATCCGAGTCCACAAATCTGTTTGTTGTTATTCTTGGTAAGATCTTCTTGAAAATCATCCATTTTCATAACCATTTTCGGCCTCAAATCGAGCAAAAACACCCATTTTCGTTTCTAGAGTTTTCGGGTCAAAAACCGTCTTGTTTTGGTGTCAAAATGCAGGCTTTTGTGTTTAAAATCACTAGGAATCGATAGCCCTTTCAATCCCGAGCATTTCCATGTCAAAAACTTCGATTTTGGGTCAAAAATCTGGAAAATCTGAAAAACCCGTAGGTTTCTCCGTCGCCCAGCTTGAAGGAGTCGAATCAGACTCATTCGATCGAACCAGTCGATCGAATCAGTCCAGTCGATCGAATAGGAAAGCAACCGAATGGTCTCCAACTCATTCGACCGAATGAGTTTCGTATTCGATCGAACGAGTGTCTATTCGATCGAACAAGTTCCATGTTCGACCGAACGAGTTTTTCCAACTGGTTCGACCAAATGTGTTTCTAGTTCGATCGAGTGTGCCTCAGATTCGACCGAATGTGTGTCTATTCGATCGAACGTGTTCCTATTCGATCGAATCAAGCCAGAACCAAGCTGTTTTCGTCTTTAAAACCCAGTTTTTGCTCGAGGCCGCGTAAGCTCGTTTTCTTAGACTTATAGCACGTTGTTAACCTTATATATATGTTCAACTCTAGGCTAAGGAGATCTATTGTAGCACCATCCTAACCCGAGATCAAGGTGAGTTCATAGCCCCTATTTAAGCTTTTCAAAACTATGGGGTGGAAACATGGTAACTTTACACGTTTGGATAAAATCACTTATGCAAACACTCTTTAAACTATAAACTTTTGGATTTCTACACACGTGCGGAAATCCACAAGCTTTTTAAGAATCTATAAACTTTGGAAATCTATGAACATGGGGAAAACCCATCAACTTATGGAGATCTAAGAACATTGGAAATCAATGAGTATGGGAAATTCTATGAACATTGACATCATGGGAATGGGAATCATATTCATATCATCATAGTCATTGTGTCAGCATGGAAATCTAGAGATCAAAGCATCATGAGTTGAATTGGACGCGAGAGTCTATTCTACTCTCGGTAGAACTCGCGACCATGAGTGGCATTCTATTCTCGGTGGCACTCGTAACTCTTGGGATTTCATACTAGTCTCGGTGAAATCCATAACTCTTGAGGACCTATACTAGTCTCGGTAGGGACCAAGGGAACCCAGGATTCTTTGGGGAGTCTATCCTACTCTCGGTAGAACCTAGCTGAGTCCTGGATGACAAGAACGAGGTAGTCTTGGTTTAAGTCTTGCGTGGGATCAATCAAGTCTTGTGTGATCATTGAGTTTCATCATCATTCATCATCATCATCATTTATTCACCATCATCTTGGATACTAGTAAACAGTGGGATCTTGGTGTTGGTTTATCTAGTAAACTTAGCATGCTCAAATCTATATGTCCTTATTTATGCTTAACTGCTATGTGCTACACGTACCGTTGGGAGACCACAAATCTTTGAGTAATCTTATCACAAACGACTCTAATGGGAGAATAACAAGCCCGCTGAGAGTCCAGGAGAACATTTCATGTTTTATTTACTACAAAAACCTCTTTGGGAAAACCAAGAGACCTTTTCTTACAAACCATCTTAAAACCGGGTATTATATCCAAACATAGTAGTATAAGTTGTAGGAGTGGTGGGTTAGCCGCAGGTACACCCTATATATAAACCCCTACAACCTATACTAGTATGTTTGTGTATAAACTCTTTTTCTTTAAACCTATGAATTCACTCATCTACTTTATGTAGTTGACAGTTTGTTACATGTTTTCAGGAAATAATGCAGCAAGAAATCCCTAGCAAGTTTAGAGGCCTTAGAGAGATGAAGGCTAGTCTAGGAGTTGTTTGGAAACTTGATATTTTGTATTAAAACAATTTGTTTCATGTTACCTGGATGGTGTAATATTTGACATTTTGGTTATGTTTTTGCATTTAGACTTTTATACTATTGTGCTCAACAATCACGACTTAGTCGCCGCGCCTCGATTATTCCGCCATCACGATCGGGGTGTGACAGATTGGTATCAGAGCCAGTGGTTATAGGGAATTAGGAAACCGACCTAGACTATAACCTAGGATCCTTGACTCTAGATAGCTCATGCATCACAATCACATGTCTACACTTATATACGTGCTGCATGCTTATGTGTTGTATATTAACTGTTAATCTCTTGAGCCATGTCATTCTGTGTTCTTGGTATAATCTATGTCCTCTATTCTTAATCTTTGGCGTGTCATCGATTCTATCTAACGCTCGTTTTTCTTTTTTTTTTTCTTTTCGTTTTGTCAAGAATGCCTCCCAGACGTGCACCCGCCCCCTTGGACTCCGCTGATCTAGCTAACCTTATAGCCCAGCAGATCGCGGCTGTGTTACCAGGCATGGTAACAGCCATCAGCCAGGGGCTGAGGCAAGAAGGAACCTCTGGAGCCAACCAAATTCCAGCTCAGAACGCAAATGAACCAGCAAATAAGCCATACAAGGACTTCATGGCTACCAAACCCACCAGCTTCAGCGGTTCAGAAGGCGCCGTTGGTCTCCTCCAGTGGATCGAAAAGATGGAGGCTGCCTTTGTTATTAGCTCGTGCCCTGAGACACTGAAAGTCACGCACGCGGCAAGCATGTTGTCTAAACGCGCGCTGACCTGGTGGAACAACGAGATAAGAACCCGCGGGCGTGAGGCTGCCTTGGCCATGACCTGGTCGGAATTTGTAGCTTTGGTTACCCGCGAGTTCGTACCTCGCAGTGAGGTGCAGAAACTTGAAGCTGAGTTTTGGGTGCACAAAATGAAGGGCGCTGATCACCAAGGGTACACGGAGCGTTTTCACGAGCTCTCCCTTCTCGTACCACACTTGGTCACCCCTCCCTCCCGGGCTATTGAGCTTTACATCAATGGCCTACCTGACACTGTCCGTGGAATCGTTATCGGGGCTGACCCATCAACCCTACAAGCGGCCATTGAACTAGCTGCCCGACTGACCCAGGACCAGGTTAAGACTGGGGTCCTAGCCAAAGGTACGGGCAAGGCCGCTGAGGGCTCATCCAAAAAGATCAACCGCATCAAAAAGCGTAAGGCTAGCAGTTACGCGATGGTTACTCCCGCAACCCCAATCAACTCTGTCGCTCCTGCTCCCACCCCTTCTGGAAGGCCAAAGAGGGAGTACACTGGGGTTCACCCCAAGTGCGGCACTTGCCAATTTCATCACCCTGCCGGAACCCCGTGCTGGAAATGCACGAACTGTGGACGTTTGGGGCACCTAGCGGAACGCTGCAGATTTCAAGGTAATCAACTGGCAATACAGAGCAGCAGTTCCCAACCCAGCAACACTCGAAGCTGTTTCGAGTGTGGAGCCACGGACCATTTCAGGAGCAGGTGTCCTCGTCTTGCAAATCTTCCTCCGGCCCGAGGCCGAGCCTTTACTATTGGCGCTGCTGAAGCTCGCCAAAATCCTGACGTCATTACTGGTACGTTCATCCTTAACAATCTCTGGGTTTCTATTCTATTTGACACGGGTGCAGATAGGAGTTTTATTTCTAGCGAGTTGGTCCCATTGCTTAATCTAGGAACCTCTGTCTTAGACCCCGCTTTCTCTGTCGAAATGGCAAACGGAGAGTCTACCCAAGTGAACAAAATCGTTCGCAATTGCACGCTTACGTTTGATCAGACGTCTCTTAACATTGACCTCATCCCTATGCAATTAGGAAGTTTCGATGTAATTGTTGGGATGGATTGGTTGTCCATCAACCACGCGGAAGTGGTGTGTGCTGAGAAGCTCATTCGCGTTCCTTGTTCTTCTGGCGAGCCCATAATTATTCAAGGAGAAAGATCAGGCAGATGTCTGAAATTAATCTCCTGCTTTAAAGCTCGGCGATGCCTTCGAAAGAAGTGTCTCGCCTTCCTAGCTCATGTCTCCATCAAGAAATCTTTGGGGAAGAAGCTCTCTGATGTCCCCGTTGTGCGTGAATTTCCAGACGTTTTTCCTAAAGACTTACCCGGACTACCTCCTAGCCGACAAGTCGAATTCCATATCGAATTAGTTCCCGGTGCAACCCCCGTGGCAAAATCTCCGTATCGTTTGGCTCCGTCAGAAATGCAGAAATTATCGAGCCAGCTACAGGAACTACTAGACAAGGGTTTTATTCGCCCTAGTTCATCTCCATGGGGAGCTCCAGTCCTCTTCGTCAAGAAGAAGGACGGATCTTTCCGGATGTGCATAGACTATCGTGAGCTTAACAAACTCACGGTCAAGAATCGGTATCCATTACCAAGGATTGACGATCTTTTCGACCAGCTGCAAGGAGCCACTTACTTTTCCAAGATCGACCTACGCTCAGGTTATCACCAAGTACGCGTCATGGAGGACGACATCGCGAAAACCGCTTTCAGAACTCGTTATGGACACTACGAGTTCCTAGTCATGCCTTTTGGTTTGACGAATGCCCCTGCGGTGTTCATGGATCTCATGAATCGCGTTTGTCGTCCATACCTGGACCAGTTTGTTATCGTCTTCATTGACGATATTCTCGTTTATTCCCGCTCTAAAGCCGACCATGAGCTTCATCTCAGGCTTACCTTGGATCTGCTGAGGAAAGAGCAACTCTACGCCAAATTCTCCAAATGCGAATTCTGGCTAAGGGAAGTTCAATTCTTAGGTCACATCATTAACAAGGAAGGCATTCATGTCGACCCTGCCAAGATTGAAGCCATCAAAAATTGGGGAGCGCCTACAACGCCAACCGAGATTCGTTCATTTCTTGGTTTAGCTGGGTACTACCGTCGATTCATCTCGAACTTTTCAAAGATCGTATTGCCTCTCACAATGTTAACTCAAAAAGGGGAACCATTCATTTGGAACCAAGAGCAAGAAGAGGCTTTCCAAACATTGAAACATAAACTCTGTCATGCACCAATCCTGTCACTTCCTGAGGGTAACGATGATTTTGTTGTTTATTGCGACGCCTCGAGCCAAGGTCTAGGCTGCGTCTTAATGCAACGCGGTAAGGTCATCGCTTATGCCTCGCGCCAACTCAAGAGTCATGAGAGGAATTATGTCACCCACGACTTGGAATTGGGTGCTGTGGTCTTTGCCTTAAAAATATGGAGACACTACCTATACGGTACGAAATGTGTCATCTTCACCGACCACAAGAGCCTACAACACATCCTCAACCAAAGGGAGCTAAACATGCGACAACGTCGATGGGTTGAACTCCTAAGTGACTACGACTGCGAAATCCGCTACCACCCTGGAAAGGCTAACGTAGTGGCTGACGCGTTAAGTCGCAAGGAAAGGACCCAGTTGCATGCGATCCGTATTCAGTCCAATCTTCCCTCCTTGGTTCTTGAAGCTCAAAAGCAAGCGATTGCTGGTGGTGATCTCAAAAATATGCTATCTTGCGGTGCCGAACGGAAGTTTGAAACCAAGAATGAAGGTATACTTTACTACTTAAATCGCATGTGGATTCCAAACTCTGAACCACTTCGAGAACTTATCCTGAACGAAGCGCACAAATCCAGATACTCTATTCACCCGGGCAGTGATAAAATGTATCAGAATCTCAAGTCTCACTTCTGGTGGCCGGGTATGAAGAAAGTCATAGCTTTGTACGTCGGTAGGTGCCTAACATGCTCGCGGATCAAGACTGAACATCAGAGACCATCTGGCCTGTTACAAAAACCGATCATACCGCAGTGGAAGTGGGACGAAGTCGCTATGGACTTCATTACCAAACTCCCGCGGACACCCAGCGGTTATGACACGATTTGGGTTATCGTGGATTACTTGACCAAGTCTGCCCACTTTCTCCCTGTCCGCGAGGACTACACTACGGAGAAGCTGGCGCGGATTTACATTCGTGAGATCGTAACCCGTCACGGTGTGCCTAAGGGCATCACGTCTGACCGTGACCCCTCTTTTGCGTCAAGGTTCTGGAAGTCATTTCAGAAAGCCTTTGGGACAAGTGTGAAACTTAGCTCTGCCTATCATCCTGAAACGGACGGACAGAGCGAAAGGACCATACAAACCCTGGAGGATATGCTCAGAGCCTGTATCCTTGAATTCGGTAGTAGCTGGGAGACTCACCTTCCTCTTGCAGAGTTCTCATACAATAACAGCTATCATGCTACCATCAAATGCGCACCATTCGAGGCACTCTATGGCAGGAAATGTCGTTCTCCACTGTGTTGGTCCGAGACCGGAGATTCTCAAATCCTCGGCCCGGAACTGATACAGGAAACCACTGACAGTATCGCCATCATCCAGCAAAGACTTAAGGACGCCCGCTGTCGACACAAGTATTACGCTGACAAACGCCGCAAACCTCTGGAGTTCCAAATAGGCGATCGCGTAATGCTCAAAGTTTCCCCCTGGAAGGGCATTGTTCGCTTCGGGAAAAAGGGAAAGTTTGCTCCAAGGTACGTAGGACCTTTCAAGATCATCGAAAAGGTCGGACCCGTAGCCTATCGCTTGGAATTGCCTCCAGAACTCAGCCGTGTTCACAACGTTTTTCATGTGTCGCAACTCAAAAAGTGCCTCGTTGACGAGACCGCTCAAATCCCGATCGACACGGTTCACATCGACGACAAACTACACTTTGTTGAGGAACCTGTCGAGATCCTAGATCGAGAAGTCAAAAGGACTAAGCGAAGCCGGATACCCATAGTCAAGGTACGTTGGAACAACCATCGTGGACCCGAGTTCACATGGGAGCGAGAGGATAAGATGAAGGAGGAATACCCTCATCTGTTCGCATAGTCATCATCTTTGTAATTCTAGAAATCTTGGAGTCTATGTAATCGTAATCATGTAATCAGGGACCAATATCAATCAATGAAGTATCATGTTGTTCCTATTTGCTTATAAATATTCTCTTATTTGCATAACACCAAATTTGACTACCCATGACTCGTGCTGGAAAACACAAGTTGTGCATACTTAATCATGTAAACATTGGGGTAAACTATGTATCATTGAGCCAAAATTTGTCATCATTCTAGCATTCATGAAGCATGGTTGTGTGTGTGTGTGTGGTGTCGTGTCGATTTTTCTAGCCGCACACAATGGAGTTTATACATTGATACAAGGTGAACTCGTAATTATAGTCCGGAATATAATTACATCAAGTTCACAGGTGTATACGTGTATAAACAATATGCTATTGTGTAACTATGAGTCGTGAACTCAAGCTTCGTGTAGGGAATTAATCAATGAATGTTGAAGGAGTGGTGGGTTAGCCGCTGGTACACCCTATACATAAACCCCTTCGGCACAAGTTGATTATGTCTAAAGCGAGACTTGGAATTAGGGACTCATAGTTAGCGTGGCAGCTGTGAGGCGTTAAATTCAAGAGTTATTGAGGGAATTATCCATTGGAGATTGAAGGAGTGGTGGGTTAGCCGCTGGTACACCCTATATATAAACCCCTTCAATCCGAAATGAATATGTCTGATGTAAAGCTTGAAGGTGATGCCTTGTAGTGGAAAATAGTGTGTCGTCCTGTGTGTCATTGAACTAATAGGAGTCGAAAGAAACACCCAAGTGGAGTTGAGGGAGTGGTGGGTTAGCCGCTGGTACACCCTATATATAAACCCCTTCAACTTGATTTGGGTGGTATCCAAGACGAATATTAGGGGTAGTGGCGCATAGTGGTCATCATGGGATCATTTAATCTAAAACATCATTGCATCAACTATACTATGTTCTAAATTTCGGGACGAAATTCCTCTAAATTGGGGAGGATGTAACGCCCTGAAATTCGATTGGTAAACTAGGATCGTGAAATCATCGGAAACTATAGACTTTGGGATTCGGGACGATAAGTTCGGAACCCATATCATTGGAAAAATCTGCTTTTATCATTTAAAATGTTTATTTTATAAAACGACATTTACGCCTGAAAAATATTAATTTTTATGCTTTCGAAAAATTAAATGTTCTTATTTAAAAAGATTTCAAATAATTATTCGGAAAATGATTTTATAAAAGTTTTGCTGAAAAAGTTTTAGTTTGTTTAAAAACTTATGAACTCGACTAGTCTTGACCCGTCGGTAGCCTAAACCCGAACCCGAGTCACCCGAGTATTTAAGCGGAAAATCAAGTATTCTTATACCATCTCTTTCATTTCCACCAACACTTCCCACCCAAACACTCTCATTCTAGAGAGAGAAACTAGAGAGAGAAAGTCTTCAAACTTCAAATCCGAGTCCACAAATCTGTTTGTTGTTATTCTTGGTAAGATCTTCTTGAAAATCATCCATTTTCATAACCATTTTCGGCCTCAAATCGAGCAAAAACACCCATTTTCGTTTCTAGAGTTTTCGGGTCAAAAACCGTCTTGTTTTGGTGTCAAAATGCAGGCTTTTGTGTTTAAAATCACTAGGAATCGATAGCCCTTTCAATCCCGAGCATTTCCATGTCAAAAACTTCGATTTTGGGTCAAAAATCTGGAAAATCTGAAAAACCCGTAGGTTTCTCCGTCGCCCAGCTTGAAGGAGTCGAATCAGACTCATTCGATCGAACCAGTCGATCGAATCAGTCCAGTCGATCGAATAGGAAAGCAACCGAATGGTCTCCAACTCATTCGACCGAATGAGTTTCGTATTCGATCGAACGAGTGTCTATTCGATCGAACAAGTTCCATGTTCGACCGAACGAGTTTTTCCAACTGGTTCGACCAAATGTGTTTCTAGTTCGATCGAGTGTGCCTCAGATTCGACCGAATGTGTGTCTATTCGATCGAACGTGTTCCTATTCGATCGAATCAAGCCAGAACCAAGCTGTTTTCGTCTTTAAAACCCAGTTTTTGCTCGAGGCCGCGTAAGCTCGTTTTCTTAGACTTATAGCACGTTGTTAACCTTATATATATGTTCAACTCTAGGCTAAGGAGATCTATTGTAGCACCATCCTAACCCGAGATCAAGGTGAGTTCATAGCCCCTATTTAAGCTTTTCAAAACTATGGGGTGGAAACATGGTAACTTTACACGTTTGGATAAAATCACTTATGCAAACACTCTTTAAACTATAAACTTTTGGATTTCTACACACGTGCGGAAATCCACAAGCTTTTTAAGAATCTATAAACTTTGGAAATCTATGAACATGGGGAAAACCCATCAACTTATGGAGATCTAAGAACATTGGAAATCAATGAGTATGGGAAATTCTATGAACATTGACATCATGGGAATGGGAATCATATTCATATCATCATAGTCATTGTGTCAGCATGGAAATCTAGAGATCAAAGCATCATGAGTTGAATTGGACGCGAGAGTCTATTCTACTCTCGGTAGAACTCGCGACCATGAGTGGCATTCTATTCTCGGTGGCACTCGTAACTCTTGGGATTTCATACTAGTCTCGGTGAAATCCATAACTCTTGAGGACCTATACTAGTCTCGGTAGGGACCAAGGGAACCCAGGATTCTTTGGGGAGTCTATCCTATTCTCGGTAGAACCTAGCTGAGTCCTGGATGACAAGAACGAGGTAGTCTTGGTTTAAGTCTTGCGTGGGATCAATCAAGTCTTGTGTGATCATTGAGTTTCATCATCATTCATCATCATCATCATTTATTCACCATCATCTTGGATACTAGTAAACAGTGGGATCTTGGTGTTGGTTTATCTAGTAAACTTAGCATGCTCAAATCTATATGTCCTTATTTATGCTTAACTGCTATGTGCTACACGTACCGTTGGGAGACCACAAATCTTTGAGTAATCTTATCACAAACGACTCTAATGGGAGAATAACAAGCCCGCTGAGAGTCCAGGAGAACATTTCATGTTTTATTTACTACAAAAACCTCTTTGGGAAAACCAAGAGACCTTTTCTTACAAACCATCTTAAAACCGGGTATTATATCCAAACATAGTAGTATAAGTTGTAGGAGTGGTGGGTTAGCCGCAGGTACACCCTATATATAAACCCCTACAACCTATACTAGTATGTTTGTGTATAAACTCTTTTTCTTTAAACCTATGAATTCACTCATCTACTTTATGTAGTTGACAGTTTGTTACATGTTTTCAGGAAATAATGCAGCAAGAAATCCCTAGCAAGTTTAGAGGCCTTAGAGAGATGAAGGCTAGTCTAGGAGTTGTTTGGAAACTTGATATTTTGTATTAAAACAATTTGTTTCATGTTACCTGGATGGTGTAATATTTGACATTTTGGTTATGTTTTTGCATTTAGACTTTTATACTATTGTGCTCAACAATCACGACTTAGTCGCCGCGCCTCGATTATTCCGCCATCACGATCGGGGTGTGACAGGGTATAAGTCTTATACGTTATTAAGAGACTTATACATTTTATTACTTATACTCGTTAACATGAAATTATACGTAGATCATACATATACATTGAATCAACAACATGTACGGAGAAGATGAACATATACGCTGTTTAGAAACTTATAAGTTTATCATCAAAACTTATCCGCTAAAGTAAATGTGAACTGAACTTGATCTGAATTTTGAATAATATGATTGAATCTGATGTTATGACTATTGCAGAAATGATCACAAGGTGTTTACAAACATGAATCTGAGGTTGAATTTGATTTTGAACCACATTTGAGTGTTTAATTGAAGAAATAAGTTTCGTTGATAACTTTGACTTGCAAATTTTCAACTTGATACAAGTTGATGTGTTTAATTTGGTAGTAAACACGAGCCTAATGCATTGATACCACTTGAAAGACTGGTTCCTGGATCATATGATATCATCTTATACGTGTAGGTGTAATACGATAAGGACCGAATACGTTGTGTCACTATACTAAGCTATAAGGCGGAAACAAATAGCAAAGGAATCAAAACACATATCAACTCAAAGTAAATATCACTATTTCATATAACAAAGTCAGAGTACAAGTGATAAGTTTTTCACCAAAAGATTACAAACTATGACAATTTAAAGCATATATATACGATCAGCCTATGGGGCGTGTAAGTCTTACAGCGTATAAGACTTATACACTGTATAAGTCTTATGTGTTGGTTTACAAACTTATACGCCCTTAACATACTAAATTGACAATTTCAGCTCGTTTAACTATACAAGACGTAGCATTAGCCATAATGTACTAATAGTTTTTCCAATTAAAAGTTAAAATGGTCGCATAAATGATCGGAAATGTAACTACCAAATTGTTTCGGTTCGCAAATATAGTCACTAGTTTAAGAATGTAACTTTGAAAATTACATTGAAAACAAACCGGTCACATAAACGGTCCCATATAACGACTTAATTGATTTTGATCGCAGATACAATGATTATATTCAAAACTATTTTGAAAGCAATAAAAAAGTTAAATTGGTAACAAAACTGTCATAAATATAATTATAGCAACCGGTAATGTTTTCCTTCCAAATAAAAAAACCAATTAAGTAGATAAATAAACAATCGAATAACCATTACATTGGTTGAAAAATTATTCGCAAATTATATTGACAAAACATCAGTTAAATTCTGATTGCAAAATCGATCACAATTTTTGTTTTAAATAATAACATAAACTAAAGCCAGTCATAAGAGGCTCTTAGGATTAATTACTGTCATTACTGGGTAATTAGAGCCAATAAAAGGTAAATGGGTTATTATGAGTCAGTGATTGATGTGTTTGCAAGAACATAGAGTTTTTTAGACGAAAACTTTCATATTTGATATTCTTTTAGCTGCAAATCGAGGTAATAATGAAAGGTTCCAATGGTGAAAATGTGTTTGAATTAAAAAATTAGAGAATGATATCAAAGATTAGACATGTACGGCCCCGTACACAGGTGATTACGCACGAAACCGTGCTGCCCATATTAGCTTACTTCGTTACTATTTAAGTAAAACCCTAGTTTCGGCTTAAATTGACCACACACAAGCCATACTGGTTGCGAAACACCAATAAATTCAATTTTACGGATGGAAATGCAAAAAGGATGGCCATGAGGCTACTGTGACTGTTGTGAACAATTTTAGGAGCTATAATCAACCCAAAATTGCATCAATCATGGCAAGAATGTTCGATATTGAAGATATAATTATTCGAGCACATGAAATCGTCTCGAACAGATCCGTATCTTTACATTACCAGGTAATTTGATTCTCTTCTTTATGTTTTCGATTTGTATTATGGTTTTAAATCTTTCTATGGACGGGAATTTGCTTTGTGGCTGGTTAGGTTAAGATAAATTCTAGTTAACTGTTATGATGTTGAGTATTTTACTATGATATTGTGATTAAATAGTTTGTTATCTTGGTCTTGTGATATATATGATTGCATATTGTGTATTGATCTATTAGTTTATTTGTGTTTATTGGATCTATCATTCAATGAAATTATGTATGACTGATTAGGTTCACTTTTTAAGGTAAATATCGATCATTAATCTGGGCCTTGAATCTTTAACCGGTAACAAATAAACAAGTTATTTTGATTTATCAATGAGATTTTTACCTTCGGGTTTTCTCCAGAACCAACCCCCCCCCCCCCCTCCCCAATGAGGAAACCCAACTATAAGCCACATATAGGTGGGTTTCCCTCCAAAAGGGGCATTTAATTAAATCTATATGTCGCGTATCGGCTATACGCGACATATAATTATATGTTATTATATTATTTGTTTTTGTATTATTATTTAATTTAAAAAAAATTGTTTTTTGGTTTTGTATTATCAACTTTTTTTTAAATTGTCACTTTTTGTTATCAACGGTCGGCTGGAATTCAATATTACAACGAAACAAACAAAAAATAATATATATATATATATATATATATATATATATATATATAATCTGCATAACGAGGTCGTACTAAAATAAAACAAGCTAATTTATCTGAGAAAAAGCAGCGTCATCGTCACATCTAGCGCCCCACATGCCAGCCCTGTCGTCAAAAAGTGGGGCCCGACGTCAAAATTACTAATAATAAAGATTAATTACTATTTTTAAATATTGTTTTTTTAATTATTAATTAAAAGATATCAATAAGAAAAAGATTAATTAGTATTTTTAATTATTTGTTATAAAAAATTAATCATTTAAATAAACTTAGAAGAACTATATACACGCATGATAGTGTTATATACGGCATATAAGGGGCGGACCCTAATTTTGGATGGGTGTCCCTAAGACACCCTTCTACCTTCTCAATTATATCTAACTAGGGAGTTACCTAGCGCGTGACGCCGAGGCATGTCGGTAAAATCCGTAGGTAGTAAAACTCAAACGTTGTCGGTCCCTGTTTTGAGAAGGCAAGTCTACTCGAATTTGGTCAGTTTTGGTTATGTGCATTATGATATCGGAACTAAAACAAAATAAGACAAAAATAATGTAAAAACTGAGGTGGACCAATGGTGTGGCGTTGGTCACCAAAATCCGGAGGATAAAAATAAAAACAAAATTGGAATTTAGTCGGTTTTTCTTACCTTCATTACGCTACCAAAACTAAAACAAAATCGGGTGATCGAATTCAAGTAGACATCGATGCTATGAAAAGAGACAATCTCATACAAATTGTAATTCGAATTGGCGATAAACATCTAGCCGTGAATTGGATTTAAAGTGAACACCGTTGTTGGAGGCGAAAGATTGATTTCACACGAACCAGAAAATAGGTAGAAAACTGTGATGTTAAGTTAATGGGTTGTTTGGCTACCTCTGGACCGGATAGAGGTAAGAGTGTTAGGTTTACTTAAAATGCACCTTTTAATGGTTAATGGAGTTTCTTAAAACACATATTTTTATGTTCAGTTTTCTCACAATACTGGGTTTTCTCTTTAATGGTGTTTCTAAGTGTGTAATACGACTCAAACATGGAATGTCAAAACCAATATGAATGATCGACATATTATCTCAGAAAAACTTACTCAAATATTAAAGGTTGTTTCAAACGCTGTTAAAACAATCATTTGAAGCTTTATCAAATTATTTTGTGGATGTTTAACTTATAAACCAAAAAATAAAATAGTCTTGAAACCACTCACTCGCTCACAACTTGACGTGAAAAAGAGATTCGTTTGATTGACGTGGAACACTTTTATTGGAACACGTGTTGAAGGGAAAACATGGAGAAGTGAACCAGATTTAGCCAACGAAAGTTAACCACCACCACATGAGACATCCCCACAACCACCGTCCACGGTAGTCCTACTTGCCCATATATGTTGGATTCTTGTCCCTGGTAATATCATCTTTGAATCTTATTCTAACCCATTTAATAAAAACCATTAGCAAAAATATAATTAAAGGGCCTCTGTAATGAGGCATCGTTTATATAAAAATCTTGTAATGTTTTATCAATCAGGTCTCTTCAGGTATTGTCGTGTTTTGTTATGATAAATAAAAAAGAACTTAAAAAAACTGATTTGACATGTATCTACATACCAATTACGAAGACTTTCAAAAACAATATCCAAATGT